>NC_143257.1:76372840-76676508 GCF_984573655.1 Nuphar pumila | reverse complement strand
GGAAAATATTTAGGAAAATATGATGATTTTGAGAAAGGATCTAGTGCGGATCCAATGTTATTTTGTACAAAGATAAAAATCCTAAGTTTTGCTTACATCCTGACTATGGCCATTGATGTAAATCATCAACTTAGGATTAATTACCTTTTATAAAATGGTGCACGTGCCATTTGTGTTTCACCATTGTGAGATTTTGGAAAAATAATGGTAAAAAGCATGAAAACAAGCAATTTATGACATTTACGATGCTTATTCATTCTATCTAAAAGCTGGAAATGTAAGTTCTCATTAAGACCTAACTTATTACAACATATAAAATTGACTTTACAACTCTAATGATATTTTCCATATATTCCCTACAAAACAACTGGATTAATATGAAAATAAAAGAAAATGGCACAGATCATATGGATGTTAAAAAAAAATGCTCATATACCAAGATATAAATGATGGAAAAATGACATATATGCTTATACATACGTATATATACATGCATATGTATAGGTATATGTATAGGTATATATATATACACATATATATATATAGATATATATAGCATGAGAGAGGAGATGAGATAAGGGGTTGTAGCCATAACAGGAAAAACCATGACAATGCATTGGTCATTGCTATGATTATGTAGGAGACTAAGGCAGTGCAAAGCATAACTGTAAGTATATGAAAGGCTGCGTGAAGGATCATGGGAAATGGATATATACAGGGGAACTGACATGCATCAGGTAAGAAAGATAATATGTGTGCATATATAGGGGGACTGACATTTAACTAGCATGCACTAAATGATATACAGGGGATATATGTGCACAGGGAATGGGAGTTGTGAGCTACAACAGCCTTACTTGGGTTGTTTGCGGGGAGGGTGAAACTGATGATAATGCTATAAATGGGCCTATGAAACTGAGAATGGATGTCGTGACCTGGCCTGCAACAATGGGCCGCGTGGGTTGATGGTAAAGGGGATGCTGTTATAGGATTGAACAACGGCAATCGTGATATTTGACAGGACTGTAATGGCTGGTTTTACTATGTTGGTGACACAGGGGGTGATGGAGTCATAGGTATAATGAGGCGGGATTACATATAGTATAATAAAGGGTAATTAAAGGGTTGTTATGTAACAGCAGGTAGGGGAGGTGTTTGCTGATGCAATGGACACATGGAGATAGCAAGGTTGCTATGGACGTTATTTCTGTGAGTACTGCTGTGAAAATCACAGCAGATGGAGGTGTTTTGTAGAGGCTAATGGTGCAAAGGGGTAGGTGCCTACATGATATTCTGGTTAATGAGGGCATACATTGGATGCCCTGAATTAATGGATATGTGGACAGGTGCTATGACGTACCAACACAGTGAATGTGGTATACTGCTGAAGGTTGTTGGATGGTAGTGAAATGAAGGGTAATTGGTGGCTTTGAGTGAAACATAGTAATAGGTTGAGGTGTGAGTGAATGGTGTTGAGCAAGCCATTGCGTGAATGAAGTGAGTTTATCATGCAGGATATACATGTCACATAAATGATGATTGAAGCTAAGAATGCAGAAGTAAAAAAAAAATAAGAAGAATTCCAGATAAATGTTAAGATGGTTGTTTGAAATATAAAATGACAATCTTCATTATACAATATTTAATATTCACAGGCTTGATAAAGAAAATGACTTCTAAAGGTAAAAATAAAGCAAAACTCGGGTAAAGGTGAGGAAACTAAAAAAAGTAACAGGTTAAACTGATTCAGACTATAGAATGAGTCCAATCCACAATATATAAAAGAAAACAACGTGTACCTGGAATGCTACAGATGAGTTATAAACATGCAGGGATATTATATGATAATAGTGAACTGGATGCACAGACGAATGTATCTGTGAGAGGAGAGCGGGGTTATCAGCTTGAATTTCATCAAATGGGTTCTATTAGGCAACAAGGTCCTCTTCATCTCGGTCAGAAGAGATGTCATTCAACCTCATCACGCTCCTATGTTCATCAGGAATTGGAGCACCACCCTGGATACATAGTTCAACAATTGTTGGGGCTTTGCCATAGTACCTCTTGAACTCATTTAGCATAGTAGGACCATTGGGGTTTGGCACATGCCACACTTAATTCACATCTTCCATTGTTACTTCCTGCCATACATGCAGACCGTTGCGAAATTGACGTTTTGTAGCTTTGCACATCCTCCCCTTGTGCCCCACAGGACTAGACTCGCACCTCAAAACAATACCCATAGGTCTTTACAACAAATTTCTTCATAATTTCCACTGCTCCATTTCTCATTATCAACCAGGACTCCAAGGTCTTGATGCTCAATTCATCTTCAATGGAATGGATAGGTCTAGTTCTTCTTCTAGTTGGGAAATTTGGCAAGTCTAGTCCTGATTGAATGCAGAACTCTATAATAGCAGGCAGCCTCTTGACTCTGAATCTTTCATCGTGCACAATTCTTGGTTTCTTTGTCCTGTCATCAAGATGAAAACACTAGGGAAAAACCCACAACATCTTCAACTTTTACCCTTGGTCCAGACATGCATGTCACTTATAAGACCACCGTTTGGGCCTGTATCTGTTCTGATTTTGTGGCCAACATGCCCAACATGAACTTCTGAACAAAACCTGCATTCACTATCTTTGTCAAGCCATTAAGAAGGTTGGTTTTTGCTTTGTAAACTCGATGAGCAATGGGTACAAGTTCTGGGATAAGTAAACCATTGTTAGGAGGTTCAAGTGTCCCACAAGGGTTTAATTTTCTTACTTCTGCCTTTACTCTTTGAATGAGTACTTTCATGGGTGTTGGATATGACTTTCTTTCAGATTTATCACAAGCTGGCCTAGGAAGGTCAACGCACTCCAAATCATTGTGGGCTTCTAATGAAAACAAAGAGCAAGAATATGGTACAAACTCCACTTTGTTGCTTACACATCTTTCAAGGAACTAGTTTTGGCATCTCATCTTTTGCTGCCTTTGTTATGCAGGTGAGCTCTTAGCAAAAATCGAGGCAATTCACAACTCTTGCTAACACAAGCTTCTCATTTGAACTAGTAAAAATAACAACAATCATGAATGGGCTCTATCATGAATCAAACACGCATCAAGCACTAACGTGCCATTTGGGTTCATACTGCCGATTGGCACTTCAGATTGGGGTCCATATCACCAACTGATCTCAGCCACTGGATTTCATTTCAGCAAGGCAATCCAAGCAGATCGGCTTATCAAAGAATCACCATCGCATATTGATCCGAGCTTATAGATACAGTAGTTTATCTATATCCACTCACCCTCAGCACTTGACTTGATAGAATTCACAGAGTTGGATATAATGGGGGATAAACAGGAAAGTGGAAACAGATAATCACCATTAATATGCAGGGGTTATGATGGTTGAGATATTACAGTAGTGATGATGCATGAAATGCACATCATGTTAACAAGTTAGTCATGCATTTTATGGTGTGATTAAGGTTTAAAACCCATGCTTAGATGCACTTTGATAGTAAGGGGTTGTGGTTCGAATTTCAGAGAAATCAGAGTTAAAATGAGAGAGTTATGGCTATTTCAGTGTTCGGGCACGGATTTTGAGGTGGATCAAATCCATATCCGACCCAATTAGGCTATTTTGGACTTTGGATCAACCTTTAGAAAGCCCAAATCCAACCCACACGCATATTCATACCCATTTAGAAAACATTTTGCAGAAAACCTCTCATAAAGTGGCGCAGAGTAAAAAATTTTATTATAACACTATTTTTAAAAATACCAAAAAGTATAAATACAATTTTTGAGTAAACCCTAGGCGTCTTTGGCATTGGGATTGATGCCGCCTACTGTGACTCTAACACCAGCCCCTTTCCAACCCCTCATTCCACCTCATTTTCCATTGAAGATCGGTTTTTGCTTAGAAATCAAGCAAAATTCTATCTCTCTTGTCATTTCTATTCATTTCTTTATCCTCCTTGCTGTGCTTAATCACCATTTGCTGTGTTTTTGCAGGTGTAGCAGATGTGGAGACCATTTATCTTGCTTGGAAGTGCGAAACACCCCAACAAGATGAGCTGGCCCTACCTCCATCCGGTTTTCTAAGCCCTCCGATCGCGAATCGGCACCCGTTCCATCTTCGGTGGATCTTCAATGTGTTGCAGCTGAAGAAACCCTGCTTGTGGTGATATTCCAGCATTCTCGAACAGTCCGGGACGTCAAGATAACGCCATTGTCCGCTCTCTTCTCCCCCACAATCGTTGGATCACCCTGGAGGTAGGTCTTCTTCTCTCTTTTCTTCTAGTTAAAGCCCAAATCATGTGTGCTTGTTTTTCTTTTGTTATTTTCTGTGTGTTTGATTTATTTTTATTGTTTTCACCTTAGAATAGCATTCGTGCACAGACCCGCACAGTAGATCTAGGTTTTGTTTCATTGTTTTTGTGTTCGTGTCTAAATTCCTCATCGTTTTCACTTAAAACGTGAAAATCGGCTAGATCCCCTTCTAGCCGATTTTCTCCTTCAGTCCATCATATTTTATTGTGTTGTTTTTTATGAAAAAACAGTAAAAAAGTTCATTTTGATTTAGTTTGGTCGTTGGTTTGATTGTTTGTTGTTTCAATTAAAAAGAAAAAAATCGGCTAGACTAATTCTAGCCGATCCTTGCATTTTGGAAAGTGCAAGTTTTGCATTTTTTTTTGTAGTTTTCTCGTGTCATCTGAGTTTGTTCCTCTGTTTCCAGTGCCCTTTATCTTCGTTTTAGATGATGGTAGGTTTAATTAGATGTCGTGTGATTTGTTTTGAAATAATTGTTGGGTTAGAGTTAAATTCAAGTATGTGCGTGTGATTTGAGTTTCAAGTTGTGATTTGTTTGTTTGTTTGGTGGCTTCACAGTCTCGTAAAAGTTGTGTTGGTCAATTTCATCAGTTTAGGATTCTTCTAAATATCGTCTTGGCATTTTAGTGTTTTGGGTGTTTTAATCATATTGAGAAAAATACAAAAATCGAGTTTTATTGTTTTCTTTGTTTTATAGCATTGTTCAGTCGGCTGTAGGTTTTCTATATAGTTTAGTTTAGTTTTTTTTCAATAGTATAATTGTTGCTTCATGCTTAGTTAAGTTAGACTTTAATTGTGCAATAGGGTTATTAGTGTTCATTCTAAATTCTTAGTGTTTTAGGTTGTTGTTCAAGTTTTATGTAATGTGTATTTCCAGCATACAATTAAGTTAATGTGTTTTCATTAGTGTATTTAGATTAATTAAGATCATGTGTTAATTTTGAATGGTCATTCAAATGGTATTATTTGATTAGTTTTGAAATTGTGTGTTAGTAGTAGAAAAAGTTGATTTTTAGTGTAAGTAGTCATCTTCCCCAAGGAGGGGCGTCAGCCATTAGAGCTCCAGTCGAGCTCTAGGCTGCTTTTGTTAAGTGTCTTGTGCATTTAGAAAGTCATTAAGATGTCTAGATTCATTGTATTAGGAGTTAGTAGTTTTAGACGTTTTTTAGTATTTGGCAATTTTGAATTAAGTGTTGTTTCCTTTATTGTATAGAGGGATATTTTTCAATTTCAATCTTGTCTTATTTTAGTTAGGTTTGGATTCAATTCATTTATAGATAGGTTAATTTCCTTGTCTAAGCTAAATTGATTTTTAGGAAGAGGATAGGTGAGTAATTGTGTTTTGGAATTTAATTTGGTAAGTTGGAAATCTTCTAAAATCGTGTGGTGTGTTTAAAGAAATATTTAAAGCTTAATTGTCCAAGTCAAAGTAGAAGAGAATTACCTATTGAGATTTGGAAATTTCTTTTGCAATTTAAAATACCTTCCAAAGGAGTGACCATGGTTTTGGAGAAAGAATATTTAACTGTTATCCAATCATTTTGAAAAAGTTCAAAATGTGTGGCCCTTGTTGAGCTGGACGGTTTCAACCCTTTGTTTCCCAGTTTATTCATCAAGCCATTATGGTAATTGTTACCCCCTTGGCTTGGACGGTTTTGAGTTGATTTAAAATTTCCAAAGGGAGCAAAGTCAAGTTCAAAAAGTGTAACTCCTCTCTAGTTGGATGATTTTGGATAGTCTAAGTTTTCCAAATTTATTCCTGAGCATTTACTCACATTTATCTTCATTTATTTAATAGTATATTCTAGATTTAGAATTACTTATTTAAGTTAATTGGTCATTAACTTTAGGATTAAGATTGAGTCCCTAATTAGATAAGTTTTAATTCCGAGTAATATAGTAGTGTTTAGGTGTAGAGATTTATTAGTGATAATTGACTTTGTCCTTTTTAATTCATTAGATTTTTATTTTAATTTCCTAATTTATTTGGTGTCTAACATAGTCAACTTAGTTGACCTAGCTAGGCGTGGCGTGAAACTAGTCCAAATCATATTAAAACCACACCATATTGGTCTTTAGCTGCTTATTTAATTTTAATTTAATTAATATTAGATATAGTGTAATTTAGTTTAGTGATTCATTTGTTTGGTTTACTTAGATTTTAGAAGTCATTGTTGGTTTAATGTGTAGTTGTTCATTGTGTTTGATTTGAGTAGTTTCTTTAGTTAAGTGTATTTAGTTAGTATTAACTGCAGCTGCTCATTCATATAGTTAGGTTTGCACTTTTAATTAGATTAGTTGCATTTGCATTGGTAGTTAACTTAGCTTTAGGCGTAATTTACATATTGTATTGCATTTTCATTTCATTTAGCATAATTGCTTTCATCATCTGCATATAAACTGTCATTCATTGTCATTTAGGTTTGCATTAGGGTTAGATTGCATTCTTAGTGTTTAAAATAGACTTACAAAGTGAATAGTGCATTGAAATCAAAACCCGGTTTTTTCCTATCGCACCATCATTATTTCATTTGCAAACATTTCGAGTTTTCTAGAAATTCTTTTTCTGTTCACTTTATTCATGTGTTAACTGTCTGCAGACCAAATTTCAGCTTGATCCGAGTTGGTTTGGTCTGATTTTTAAACGTTTTGTGAATACCGCTCTTTCGGATTTTAAAATTTCGGGACCTGCGATATCCAGATTTTTCCCAGTTTTGAAACACTTATATTTGGAATTCCAAATATTATTTTTTAATTCTGTAAAAACTGTCAGATTTTTGAATCTGTTAGTTACAGAATAAAACAAATTTTGAGAAAATCGAACCTTGTTTGTTTTGGAAAACAGTCATTTTCTGAAGAGCTGTCAAAAGTCTATTTTGCACTAGTTAGGGGTAGATTTGTAATTTCATTCATTTAGTCATTTTCGGTCTGTTTTCAGTATTTTCTGTATTTTAATTGCTGCATCTGCATCATTCAGCATTGTTAGACTTAGGTTAATTGATTTTAGAATTAGTTTGATATTTTCTTTATTATTTTATTATTAATCAGGTTTTAGTTGTTTAAATTCTTCAGAATTAGTTTTAATTTACATTTTAGTTTAGTTTCATTAAGTGATTTACTAACTTTGTATTTTCCTGTGTTTTTAGGTTGAAAAGCATAATAATTTTTCAGGGATTCTTGTTCAAGTGCGAAAAGTGAGAAGTGGTGAAAAGACAAAAATACCCTTGGTGTGCAACAGAAGACTGAATTGCTTTTCTATTTTATTTTTAGTGTTAATTTATAATTGTTATTCATCTTGTGATTGTAGACTGATTTTTGTGATTAATAAATTAAATTTCTTAGAAATATTTGAGTAATTCCTGTTCCCTGTGGATTTGACACGTACTTACCACTTTGTGGAAAGTCGGTTATTTACTTTTGGTTGATGATTTTCCAAAGATTTTATTGAAAAACTATCTTTTAAAAAGAACATTATCCAAAAAACCAACCAAATTTTGGCGCCGTTGCCGGGGAACGGCGAATTACTTATTTTATTTCTTAGAGTTTGATTTATTAATCTGTGTTAGCTAATTAGTTAGTTAGTTGTTTTTACTTTCTAGTTAGTAGGATTAGTAAGTGAATATAGGATTAACATAGTTAGTACATATAGGATTCACGTACTGTTTTCTAGGATTCACTTTATATTCATTCTGCAAGGAGCGCTTAGACAGGTGGGTTTTAGAAAAACTTAGTTTGTGATTTCCTGTATTTCTCTTTTCCATTAAAGTAGAATAGTTTACTTTGTTATTTCATTTACTGAGTTAGATATTTCTGACATAGATAATTTAGCATATTTGTTTATTAGTTGCTTTATTTATGTTATTTACATTTTAGTATCTATGTTAGTTTTAGTTTTAATTTTAGATTTAGGTCGTGTGCTTACATCTGGTCTTAGTACCAGTGTATGCAGGGGCGAAGAGCTCTAGGAACCCCATTACATCCATTTGTTGACAACCCAGAGAGAATTTTACATTCTCCTCAAAGTTCGACAACAATGGACGGTATGGATCATCCAGCTCCACCTCCAGTTTCTCCCCGTCCTTTGAGGGAATACTTCATTCCCACATATTATGTTCAGGCATCCTGCATTCGGAGACCCGATGTAGGAGCACATCACTATGAGATTAAGGCCAGCATTATTCAGATGCTTCCATCTTTTTATGGCCTTAGTCACGAGGATCCCTATCGGCACTTAGATGAATTCCTCGAAATTTGTTCTACTGTGAAGATACAGAATTTCAACGATGATGCTTTGAGGTTGACCTTATTCCCGTTTTCATTGAAGGACAAGGCCAATTATTGGCTAAAGTCCTTAGATTCTGTAGAGATAGGGTCCTGGGATCAGTTGTAGCAGGAGTTTCTTCAGAAGTATTTCCCCATTGGTCGTACGAACCAGTACCGGAGAGCCATCACTAGCTTCTCAGAGTTAGATGGTGAGCACTTTCATGAGACCTCGGAGAGAATGAAGGATCTCCTTAGGAAGTGTCCCCATCATCAGGTGCCGAGATGGCAGCTGGTGCAGAGCTTTTACAATGGATTGTCTGACAGGAATCGTCAGATGATCGACTCTTCATGCGGTGGGACATTCATGTTGAAGAGCGAGGATGAAGCATGGAGGTTGTTCGATACATTGGTAGAGAATTCCCTCCACCATGCTTCGAGCTCTCATTCGAATAGAGCCACACCCAGCATTCAGAAGAAAGCTGGTGTTCTTGAGATTGAACCATCTACTGCACTACAGTGCAAGGTAGACATGATTGCTCAGAAGTTGGACCAGCTTTTCTCAGGACCACCCACTACTCAACAAGTGTGTACTCTATGTGACAGGGCAAACGAAGTCCAAAATTCTCAAAATTTCTTAAGTTCTGTAACTAACAGATGCAAGAATCTGACAGTTGATTTGAAAATTTTTTTCTGGAACTCCAGATATAAGCATTTGAAAACCAGGATAATTTTGGAAATCGCAGGACCCGAAATTGAGAAACCCGAAAAAGTTGTTTTCACAAAACACTTAAAAACCAGACCAAATCAACTCAAAATGAGCTGAAATTTGGACTGCAGACAGTGAACACGCCAATAAAAAGAACAGAGCAATAATTTCTAGAACACTCAAAAATTTTGCACATAAAATGACAAGTGCAAGACAGGGCAAAAATCGGTTTTCAAAATTAGTGCACTATTCACTTTGGAAATACACTTTTGAGACTATGAATGTAAACTAAATGCAAACACAGTCCTAAATGCTGCTAAATGGCTGTCAAAACGCAGTGAATGAATGCAATTAAAAAGACTAAACAAACATGGAAATGCACCACACGAATCAATGCTAAATGTAAACTAAAGCAATCTAAAACTCTAATCTATACTAATTGAAAAACTAGAAACATGCCTTGCACAATCACACTTAATTTAACATTAGAAATATAAATGAATACGCTTGAACGAATTAGTTTAACTAAAACAAATACTAACTAAGGTTAATCGAAGACTAGGATTAATTAGGTGAGATGGTTCGGACTAGGGTTGGACTTTGACTAGGCTCACGACCCACCTAGCCTCACTAGGCTGGTTAGGTTAGGCAACTAATAAAATTAGAAACCTAAAGCTTAATTATTTATTAAAAACCGAAAATGAGAGGAACTAATTAAGCTAAATTAAATACACGTCTAAATAGAATTAAATACACACTAATTAATGCTTACCTAAGGACTCAATGCCTAATTTAACATTTAAATCAATACTTACTAAAAAGATTAAGTCTAAATCTAATCTATGTTAATATAGAAGGTTAGAAAAGAGGGTAATAATTGACAAGCCACGAATTTTGGAAAACTTGGGCTATAAAAAAATTGTCTAGCCCAAAGGATATGATTTTCCTTAATTGCTTTCAAAACCGATTTGGGAAGTTTAAGAAAAAACGTCCAGCCTAGAGGCCCACACGGTTTTGACTTTCTAAAAAAAAATTAAATAGCAATGAAACCCCTTTCTCAAAACCGTGGTCACCTCTTTTAGAAAGAAATTTTGAAACTCAAATTCGATTTCCCACAATTTAAGAGATCAATCCTGGTTCTTTTGGCTGGATACCCAAGGTCAAATCTTTCTTTAATTGTACCCAATGAATTTGAAGAAATCCAAGTTTGCCAAATTCGATATCCACACTTCAATTACCCAATTGACCCTTATCTAAAATGCAACCTTACCTAATTAATAAAATCAAACTATTACTAATCTAATTAACCTAACTTCTAAATAATGTAATGCAGGGGTATGAATGGAATATCAAACTCGACTTTCAAAAAGACTAATGTTAGCTAAAATCAAAATGAAAACTTAACTAAATAATACTACAAGAAAAAAAATGTTTTTATCCTAACTCACACAAATGAACCTAGACAATAATATGAATCTACCTAATCCTAAAGGCTTACCAAATACAACCTAAAACTCAAGCTTGACCTCTAATGGTAGACATCTAGCTTGGGGAAGACAACCTATTCTAACACCAAAGACTCGATTTTACCTAAACTAAGAAAATCGATAATAATTTTTTTCTTGTTTTTTATTTTGACAAACTCACACTAAGGAACAACTAACTTAATTATTCAACTAAATCAAATGAACATGCTGGGACACGACCTACTGGAATTTCAGCCCACAAAAACTGATGTTAAACTGAAATAAGCACAAATGCTTCCACTAGGACACGACACACCCTAAACGATTGATCTAACTCCACAAACATACACTATGACCAACGACCCAACAAGAAATAACACTAATTGAAACTGGAAATTAATTGCAACAATACATTTTCGACACACAATACAGCTAAATGAATTGCATAAATCAGAAAATAAAGAAACAATATAATCGGCTAGATTAGATCTAACCGATTGAATTTTCACCTCACGATTTTGCAAAATCAAACTGCACGACACACTTGGAACTAAGCCCACTTGAAATTTAAAACAAATTACACTAGCAATGACTTGAACGAGATCTGATTGACAAGTTCTCACTGCATAAAAATTTAAGACACACACCCTAAAGCGCCAAGAGCGACTAGATTAGATCCCCGGCAACGGCGCCGAAATTTGGTTGAGTTTTTAGAAACGATATTTTTAAAAGATAATTTTCAATAAAACACTGGAAAATCGTCAACCAAAAGTAATAAACCGACCTTTCACAGAAGTGGCAAGTACGGGTCGAATCCACAGGGAACGGGAAATATTCAAGTAATTTTAAAATTTTCAATTTATTAATTTAAACTTCTAAGTCAACCATCACAATTCTAACAAAATTACAAAATAAAACTAAAATTAATCTAGAAAAGCAATTTAATTCTTCTTTTGCTCGCCACGGGTAATTTCAACCTTTCACCAATTCTCAATTTTTCACGCTGGACAAGAATAACCTTGAAATCTTTAGTATGCTTTTCAACCTAAGACAAAGAAAATACAAAGTTAGTAAACAATTATAGAAAATTAATCTAAGAGTTAAAATAAACCTAATTCTAAAGAAATTAACCGACTTAAATCTGAATTAACACTAAAAATCAAATACAATACCAAAATAATTCTAAAAACTAATTAATCTAGGTCTAACTACGTTAATGGATGCAGATGCACTAACTAAAATGCAGAAAACACTGAAAATTAACTGAAAATAAATAAAACAATGAAATGGCTATCTTACCCCTAACTAGTGCAAAAATGACTTCTGACAGCTTTTCACAAACGGACTGTTTGACAGGGAAAATGAAGTCCAAAATTCTCAAAATTTCTTATGTTTTGTAACTAACAGATTCAAGAATCTGACAGTTTTTACGGATTTGAAATTTTTTTTCTGGAACTCCAGATATAAGCATTTGAAAACCAAAAGAATTTTGGAAATCGCAGGACCCGAAATTGAGAAACCCGAAAAAGCTGTTTTCAAAAAGCACTTAAAAACCAGACCAAATCAACTCAAAATGAGCTGAAATTTGGACTGCAGACAGTGAACACGCCAATAAAAAAAACAAAGCAATAATTTCTAGAAAACTCAAAAATTTTGGACATAAAATGACAAGTGCAAGACAGGGCAAAAATCGGTTTTCAAAATTAGTGCACTATTCACTTTGGAAATACAATTTTGACACTATGAATGTAAACTAAATGCAAACACAGTCCTAAATGCTGCTAAATGGCTGTCAAAACGCAGTGAATGAATGCAATTAAAAAGACTAAACAAACATGGAAATGCACCACACGAATCAATGCTAAATGTAAACTAAAGCAATCTAAAACTCTAATCTATACTAAATGAAAAACTAGAAACACGCCTTGCACAATCACACTTAATTTAACATTGAAATATAAATGAATACGCTTGAACGAATTAGTTTAACTAAAACAAATACTAACTAAGGTTAATCGAAGACTAGGATTAATTAGGTGAGATGGTTTGAACTAGGGTTGGACTTTGACTAGGCTCACGACCCACCTAGCCTCACTAGGTTGGTTAGGTTAGGCAACTAATAAAATTAGAAACCTAAAGCTTAATTATTTATTAAAAACCGAAAATGAGAGGAACTAATTAAGCTAAATTAAATACACGTCTAAATAGAATTAAATACACACTAATTAATGCCTACCTAAGGACTCAATGCCTAATTTAACATTTAAATCAATACTTACTAAAAAGATTAAGTCTAAATTTAATCTATGTTAATATAGAAGGTTAGAAAAGAGGGTAACAATTGACAAGCCACAAATTTTGGAAAACTTGGGCTATAAAAAAATCGTCCAGCCCAAAGGATATGATTTTCCTTAATTGCTTTCAAAACCGATTTGGGAAGTTTAAGAAAAACGTCCAGCCTAGAGGCCCACACGGTTTTGACTTTCTAAAAAAAATTTAAATAGAAATGAAACCCCTTTCTCAAAACCGTGGTCACCTCTTTTAGAAAGAAATTTTGAAACTCAAATTCGATTCCCCACAATTTAAGAGATCAATCCTGGTTCTTTTGGCTGGATACCCAAGGTCAAATCTTTCTTTAATTGTACCCAATGAATTTGAAGAAATCCAAGTTTGCCAAATTCGATATCCACACTTCAATTACCCAATTGACCCTTATCTAAAATGCAACCTTACCTAATTAATAAAATCAAACTATTACTAATCTAATTAACCTAACTTCTAAATAATGTAATGCAAAGGTATGAATGGAATATCAAACTCGACTTTCAAAAAGACTAAAGTTAGCTAAAATCAAAATGAAAACTTAACTAAATAATACTACAAGAAAAAAAATGTTTTTATCCTAACTCACACAAATGAACATAGACAATAATATGAATCTACCTAATCCTAAAGGCTTACCAAATACAACCTAAAACTCAAGCTTGACCTCTAATGGTAGACATCTAGCTTGGGGAAGACAACCTATTCTAACACCAAAGACTCGATTTTACCTAAACTAAGAAAATCGATAATAATTTTTTTCTTGTTTTTTATTTTGACAAACTCACACTAAGGAACAACTAACTTAATTATTCAACTAAATCAAATGAACATGCTGGGACACGACCTACTGGAATTTCAGCCCACAAAAACTGATGTTAAACTGAAATAAGCACAAATGCTTCCACTAGGACACGACACACCCTAAACGATTGATCTAACTCCACAAACATACACTATGACCAACGACCCAACAAGAAATAACACTAATTGAAACTGGAAATTAATTGCAACAATACATTTTCGACACACAATACAGCTAAATGAATTGCATAAATCAGAAAATAAAGAAACAATATAATCGGCTAGATTAGATCTAACCGATTGAATTTTCACCTCACGATTTTGCAAAATCAAACTGCACGACACACTTGGAACTAAGCCCACTTGAAATTTAAAACAAATTACACTAGCAACGACTTGAACGAGATCTGATTGACAAGTTCTCACTGCATAAAAATTTCAGACACACACCCTAAAGCGCCAAGAGCGACTAGATTATATCTAGCCGATTTTCTTTTGGATTTTGACTAAAACAAAAATTAAACCAGACCCAACGACAAACCTAGATCTAAAATGGACTTTGAAACACATTTTAACACAGAGAAATTCTGAAATAAAATCCAGAAAACAGAAACTAATAAAAAGATTGGAATCGGCTAGATTAGATCTAGCCCATTTAACAAGGATACCACACGCCTAATGCTGGATCGATTCCATCCTTCCAAACGACTTTCAAAACACAAAAATAGGGTAAAACGACAGTGGTTTTGCTGTCAAAGAACAGGAAAAATGCAGAGAATGGGCTGAGAGAGAGAGAATCAACTAGGTGGACTCGAATCTATCTAAAAGAACGGCAAAAGAGTAAGACCAACCTCCAGAGCGATCCAACGACTGTGGGGAAGGAAAGAGCGAATTTAACCATTGAAAACATGCCTCATCATCTTCGTTGATGCTGGAATATCACCAAGGAACTCTCCTTTGCAGTTGCACCACATTTGAAGTCCATCGAAGATAAAAAAAAGGAGCCGATTCTCGATTAGGTGGCTTAGAAGATCAGATGGAGGTAGAGTCGATCCTTCTTGTTGGAGTGTCTCGCACTTCCACGCAAGAAAAGGTGTCTTCAACCTCTGCTACACCTGCAAAACACAGCAACCAAGGTGAATATCCAACAAGGATGAAAAAGAAATGAAAATATCTGAAAAGAGAGATGAAGAAATGCTTGAATCTCAAGCAAGATCTTGATCTTCAATGAAGAATGGCATGGAATAAGAGTAGAGAAGAGGGCTGGAGCAAGAATCATGTGAGGGGCATGAAATCTAAGGCAAAAACCAGTTAGGTCTTGCTAAAAACGTTTATTTATAGTTTTGGCATTTTTCAGAAAAAGGGTTATAATAAAATATTTGTCTTTGAGCCCCTTTTGGAAGGGTTTTCTGAAAAACTTTTCTAAATAGATATGGATTCACGTGTGGGTTGGATTTAGGATTTTTAATCATTGATCTAAGGTCCAAAATAGCCTAATTGGGTCGGATATGGATCTGATCCACCTCGAAATCCATGCCCGAACACTAAAATAGCCATAACTCTCTCATTTTAACTCCGATTTTTCTAAAATTCGAACCACAACCCCTTGATATCAAAATACATCAAATCATGGGTTTTAAACCTTAAAATTATCAATAAATGAATGAATAAATTAATAGCATGATATGCATTTTATGCATCATCAATGCATTTTAGACTTAGAATAAATTCTTAGATAAAATTAAGGCAAAGCAAAAGGCATAAATTCGATCCTTGGTTTGATTACCTCTGGTAAAGGTGCCAAAAATGGTCGAACCTCATACCGACGAGCGAATCCCGTCTCTCCATTTTCCCATAAATTTTCAAAACGGAGGCGAGTGATTTTCAAAACATTTCTTTGGTCAAATGAGACCTTGCAAATGAGTTCCTCTCTCTTATTCCTTTTCTCACTCTCTCTTTCTTTCTTTTATTCTCCTTCAAAAAGGGAATAGAGGCTAGAAAGGCAAAGAGAAAGGAAAAGAGGACCGAGAGGAAAAATTTTGCATGATCACAAGATGGAAATGTGAGTAATTCCCATATGTATGTGAATCACATCATCGTTACATGGTGTGTCGCCGCTCTTGCGGGAGAACCAAAGTATTTAAGATCACAAAAGATATGTGTAAGCATTTCACCTTTCTAGGTTACGTAGTTTGACACACTTACGTGTCAAGGATGGAATCTAGGATATTTTCAACTTATGGGAATAACATTAGCATTTCCACGGTTTAGGGCATCGCGTATGCGGAGCCTGCTAATGATGTGATGAAGAATTCTAAGTTTCATAACTAGTAAAAAGGCTTCATATTCGTGTGGATGGCATAGAGCTCACCCGATTACTAATATTAAACTATTGAAACAGGAACAAAGGAAAGTACGAGGTTCACTATGGACTCGTGGTCAAATTTGGGGCCATCCGACTAGACAACCACAAGGTATAATACCTATGTGGCACAAACTCACATTGGAGTCTAAGGGATTACTGCCGAAACATTTGGACAAGGCACAAGAATGCCACGTGCCCGACTAGGTTCCACTAGATAGCGGACCCAAATCATATATATATATATATATAGTCTTTTCCTATCAGGTTCATGGAGCCCTAATCAAAACGTGGCCCTAACATTTGCACAAGGGGCAAAAAAAATATGGGAAAAAAAGGGGTTCGAGTTTGATCCTTTGGACCGGACCATGGCCAAGACACGGTCCCGGGTCTGAACCCCAAGGTTCAGACCAGGTGGTCACCGAAGGTGACAGCAGTCGAAAGGGGCACCTAATCCACAAAGGATTCGGGTGCAGTTGGCACCTGGTAGCCTATTGCAGTGCCACTGCAATAGGTTGGGTGAGTGCGGGTCTGGTCCTCTGAACCAGACCACTAGGTCTGACAAGAGTTCTGGTATGAACCCACGGTTCAGACCAGACGCCTATGATAGGCTGGGCGAGCTCGAATCGGGCTACCAAGGTGGCTGACACCCTATTACTAACATGTCGCCACGGTAAGAGGGGAAAAGGTTTGACATAGGTCTGGTCCTTTGGAGCAGACCACTCAGGTTTGCTGGGAGGACTGGTCTGAACCCACGATTTAATCCAGTTCCAAGGCGGTACAGTAGGGGTTCACTAACCTAGAGCGGCCAGCACTTGGGCGGCTACCTTGATGACAAGGCTAGACCGGCCATGCTGGAACTCGGGTCTGGTCCTCCGGACCAGACCAAGGGGTCCTAGCAAGGGTTTTGGTCTGAACCCACGGTTCGGACCAGACTCCCTGGTCAGGTGCCCGACACCCCCAAAGAGTCTGGCCAACCTGAGTGCCTTTGGCCCCGGGTGACTCGATGCTAAAAATGAATGGGTCAAGAGTCCCTTCCCCATATGGGACCCAGGCCACACCGTGGCCCTGATCAAGGTCCCAAGGGAAGCTGTACCAGTCCTAGATCCCTTGGGACAGGGTCTGTACACAGCTCCTCGAAGCGACAAGCTAAGCGGACGATGGTTGCAACTAGCAACCAGACTTGCACCAAGAGAGAGCGCCAAGGGTTTGGGTGCACCTGGACGAGCCCCGCTCGGTCCAGGGTGTACCCAGTAATGCTCATCACGCACAGGGGCATACCTACCATATCCAGCAACAGAGAAAACAAAATCAGTGGCATAAAAAAAATGCAGAGGCAAGAATCTAAGGAAAAAAAATAATAGCGAATTTCAGCGAGAAAACAAAGGAAACCATGGCCGACAAAATGCAATGCCTTCATCTTTCTTTCTTTTATCCTTTTTTTTTCAAAACTACAACGCATAGCCCAAGTGCAACAAAAAAAAGATTTTCTGGAACCAACATGATAAAAACAAAACAAAACAAAAAAAATAATGAGACGCACAAAATGACGATCTACACATTGGGAGCACCCTCTTGGTTCCATGCATCGAAAATAGGGAAAATACTTGGCCAAATAGAAATGCAATTTGGAAGAAGAAGAACACCACTAAATCCATTGGTGAAACATGCATACACAAATGCCTTGCCTTCACGGTTTCATGGTTCGATTACATGAAATTTCTGAAAAAATAAAACCAAATAAATGTATTGAATCTTCACCTTGGATGCTTGGAAGAGGAAGGATTCAGCTGCAAGGCTCTCTCCCAATGGTGGTTGAGCCACACCACACGGCTAAAAGAGGAGAAGAGTGAGGATGGGAGAGAGAGAGAAAGAAAGTCTAAAAAAAATTGCCCCTTTTGGGCTCTCATTTTTTTCCAAAAGGGGTTTTAAGGAGGTAGGTGGGTGTATGGACGGTGGAGATTTGCTTCACCAAGATGAAGGGTTGGGAGTGGGTCACGGTTTTCCACAGCCGCCCAGCTCCTCCATTCAGCTCTAAGAATTTGAAAAGGCCTTACTAAACTTTCAAAGATGCCATGGGGCTGCCGCCCCATGCATCCAATGAGGTACTACCCTCCTCATAATGGCTTCTATGAGGAAAACGAGAAAGGGATTTTGAAATCCCTTGGGGCGCCACCCTAAGCACTTGTCTTGGAGTGTGCCCAACCCCCATAATGAGATCTCATGCCTTATTATGAGGTCATGCTCATGGTAGGCTGGGCCAATCGTGGCCCACCCTAAGAAAAATCGGCTTACATAGTTTACCAGACTGCCATTACCCCCAGCTGGTCAACTTGACCAGCTGGTCTCATGGCCAAATTTGTCCCAATGCAGTCCTAAGTGGTCGGCCATGGGCTTGGTCGATCCTTGACCAACTATATAAAAAAAAGAAAGAACGTTTAATAATTCCTTTTATTAAGTAAGATTAAAATTAACTACGTCGTATACCTTATTTTGGTTTTAAATTTTCAATATCATTATCTATCCAACCCTATCCAAAAGGAAAATTTTCTCTTCTTACGGCATGGCTCTCGTATATGCCCTCGTTAAATTCTAGGTGATCTCTCATAAATCACATGCACTGACGGGGTTTTTCCATCATTTAGGTCTCAAATTTGGGGATAGCCCAAATATACATATTATAAACTTGACCTAAAATTTTTGGAGGTTAATTCGTCATAGTTTTCCCTCAATTGCTATTTACATTAAACTTACGCGATTTCCAACTTCGTGTTCTTACAAAGGTACTAAATCAAAAGTTCACGAATCAAACAAGAAATTTCCATTCACCACAACATTCTAATGCATTTTATGTGCAAGCATGAAACCGAGTATCCTCTAATGCATTTTTAAGAAATGCATGGTGGATTCAGTGGATTAGAACTGTGAAAGATGTATTTTGTTTTCGTTTTGTTTCATCCATGTATTATGCATCGCATGAGCACACACGCACACGGTTTCCTTCATGTATTTCAGACCTTGTTTCGACCCACACCATGGTTGGGTGTCCCACGACCTCTCTGTGGTCGTGTGGACCCCAAGCATGTGGAGCAACTAGGTGGAGGGTGGATGGAACACACCCTCTCAGCCTTGAGTGCTTGGGTTGCCCCTTTTTTTGGCACCCTAGCTCGCAAAACAAAAATCAAATTTTTATTTTGGTGGGTTTCCCTTTCATTTCTAGATTTGGGCTTCAGCTGGGAGACCCAGACCAGGGTCTGAACCACATGGTTCAGACCTAGTCAGTCTGCCCAGACTGACGTGTCTCTGGTCTGATTCCATTCAAATCAGACCCGGGTGCATTTTCTTTAGCCTTTGGGCGGCTGTCGCATGGCAGGCGCACCCACTCAGTTGGGCCGAGTTGGGTGCATCCCAGGCTGACCCTAGAGCAACCCAGCACCTTGAGGTTTGCTCAATTTCGGGTCTGCCAGCGTACAAAATTTTTTTATTAATGAGAAAAAAATAAAAGAGAAGAACAAACATGCCTAAGTCAAATTGGTTTTTCATGCACAAAATGGTATATAGGTTTCTATGTTTTTTTGTCTTTGCTTGCCTTGGCTGAACGGGTGAGTCTAAACCAGCTGGTCAACGAGCTGACCAAGCTGGAGGTCTGCCTTGTGGTGGCAGAAACCTGGCACTCCCCGGCTCAGCCATGAGGCGTGCAAACCGCGGTGGCCCGAACTTTCTACTTGTTTGGGTTTTGCGGCAGCAGCCTGTGCTCTTATACAACAGGTCTGCGTCGCATGATGGGTGTGGCAGAGACACACCGGGTCCAAACTCCCCCTGTTCATACTCTGTTGGGGTCTAAACATAGCTGGTCTAGGTCTAGACCCGTCAAACCAGACTTGGGCCTTCGTTTTTTGTTCCCTGCACATGGCAAGGATCGGCCCTTTGCTGCTGCATGCAGTGCAACAAGCTGGCAGCGTGCCTGCCCTGCTGGATACACCCTTTAGCTGTAGCTGGCAGCAAGGTGTGTGGTAGGGGTTGGCCTGCAGCAGGGTAGCTCAGTGGGCGTCCCACCTCGGCAATCGGGCTACAGCACCTCCTTGCTGCAGCAAAAGGGTTGGTGTGGCATCTCCTTGGCCTCCTTGCGAGTTGCGAATGCGAGGGTTAGGATAGCCTTCCTCCAAGTCACTTGGGCAGCAGTTTGCAGGCAATGTGTGCTGCCCATGGCCTGAGCATGCATTGCAACTAGAGTGGATTGGGTGGCAGCACCATGATTGCCGCCATTCCTTGCCAATTTGCAATAGCAAACGCGATGGTATGTTGTGGAATGATTCAAGAATCATACACGAAAATTATGGTTGTTTGTGTAACGAATGTTGTTGCTAAGCTACATCTCCACACTTGCACATTTGGCACGATCTTGATATGTAACATATGTGACATGCTTAGTTGGTACAATCCGCACTTTATCACGTTTAAGGAATTGTCGAAAATATGCTTGATGGAATTGAAATGCTTTCACATGCACATGGCTCATGTAAGGGCAGCAGGATGGTGTTAATGAATTAGCACACTTTTTGCACCACGCTTGACTATGTCTTAACACACGTGCACTACTTGACATGGCTACGAATTTCCTATCATATGCATTATATTCAAGCGTTGTGATGTTTCACACTATGCTTAATGAAGCACACTACTTGGCACAGTTACGAATTTTATGTTATGAGCATGATATGACATAAAAACATCAATGTTATAGCACGAATGAAAACTTGCCACTTGCACATCATGTCACTCAACTCAAACAAATTGATTGAATCATGCTTATAGTCAAGTGTTTTATGCTTATAGTTGAGCCATGAATGTGTAATGTTATTGCTTGCATAAATGTCTCGAATGAACTCTTATATGTTTCACATCTTATGGATGTATTTTCATATTTGACACTTGACTCATCCCAAATGACAAGGGGGCATGAACATCACAGTAGGGTTATGACACATGTTTACAAATATGGGTGCACTTTGGAACTCCATGGCAAGTTGTGTTGGGCGTTGGGCTCTTTTCTTGAGTAGAGCTCACTTGTGCTTGTTGTGTCATAAACCCCTAAATAATAAATGTGTGATGGTCGCCTTCACAGACGAAGTGCTCTTTGTAGTTGTGTGAGGCTTGAGCATGTGAATGGGCCCGGCTAGACTTTGTGTGTTGTTCGTGTTGCCCTATGGGAAACACAAGGCCAGATGGGCCTAAGTACCTCAAAATGAGGGAATGTTTACTAACTGAAGCCCTAAAAAGATAAACTGCTCAGTTGCCCATTCACAAAACAGTTCACCTTAAAGATGGTGGATGGTACAACCCTGAGTGACCGGTCGATTTTACGACATGTTTTAAGGAGCAAATGCGTCTTTTGGCCTCCAGTCACTCAGAGTTAGAGAGGTTGAGGTGACACAGCTACTACAATAGTACGAGTTGCAATCTGTCACCTATGCAAGGTTTTCTCTCGGCCACAGGCCGCTTGCATGAGGTTTACTCGGTATGTAGGTACCCCGGTTATCACATAACATAGAATAATAAATGCTGACGATATTTTTCACAGAATGCGAGGTTTTTTTGTGTACCCGAAGGAGTAATCAAGACAGAACAATTAAACTAACTTGCTAACTACTAACTTATGAGTTTATGTTTATGTCGTAGTTTATTTCTTAGTTGTTTAATTGCTTAATTTCACTATTTTAAGCATGCTAGTCACTTGATACTGTCATTTATTGCTTACTGCTCCTTGCTTATAGTTGCACTTGTTTAATTATTGCAAATGTTTTTAATTGTTCCATCATATTAGATTTACTTATGCTTTTATATTGAATAGCCATGTTGATATTTGCATATCATGCTATTACTGTTTATGTTTTTCATAAAATGGTATGTTGTGGATATTATCACACCAACTTGCAAGAGTACTGACCCCGCTTTATGGGGATGAAGGTAATGATTTCTAGTGTTGCAATGGCATCAGATATGCGGCGGAGAATTCAACCCACACTTTGGACTTCTGCGATCTTGGCAGTTGGTTTTAGGGAAATCCCTTGTTTTGGGAGATATTCTGTAAATGAAATGATGTATAATTTCTTTCTGTCTCATTTTGTAAACCAATGGTAATGAAATGTTTCTTATTGTTGTTTATCTTGTAATCCGCTCAGAATTTCCAACTGATTTCCCTTATGGTTTTTCGCTTGCGCAATATTTCAAAAAAAAAAATCTCTAAAAATCTAAGGGTTTTCCAAGTTGGGATTTTGGGGCGTTAAACTACCCGACCGAGCCCAGTCGACCTTGCCTTGCCCAACCTTAGTCTAGCATAACCTAGTCTAGGACTCAAATCTCTATCTCACTCGTCTTTTGGAGCCCGCTCCTAGCCAAAGTGCTATTTGTGCTCTCTCGTGCTCGTCAATCATAGAAAGGGCTACCTAAGCCCGAGGTGATATTTGATTTTTATCTTAATGTTTATTTTAATTCTTTAATGTGTGTATTTATGTTTTGGGTTATCTAATATTTCGTATATTATTTGTCTTGTGTTCTTTGAGAGTTTTAGTGGTCCCTTAACTCACTTTTTTTTATAAGATTCACAAAAGGTACGAATCACCACAATGCCACTGCTCCACATACAATGATCGAGAGTTCCTAGTTAGGTTGATCCCTCATCATCAAAGGAGGAAAATCTCTTAACCTTGAATAACGTACCCCACATCTTCTCAAATTCGGATCTTGTTTTTCAGACCCATTTTTAAAATGACTTTCTAAAGTGGAAAAACTCATATTTTTGTTTTTCAAAATAAAGGAGATTCACATAAGCACATCTTATTTCCAGTGGTCCCAAACAAGTTATCTTTACATATTCAATACCCTATTCTATTTGTTCGTATGCCTCATAAATCTAATTATTTTGTTTATAAATTATGTAGCTTTTATTATAAGCATGATTAGGGAACTTACTCATCTTCGTAAATAGTTTGTTTGTTTTTTACAATGCTTTTTCAATATTCACTCTCTTGTTATTATAGAAAATTTTGAATTTATTTAATACAATATGGCCACTGAGAAGACTGTGTCAGAGGGGTCCACACCCACATCATCTTCTAGTATTGGAGCACAACAACAAAAGCCAATGAAGAATTATGAACTCGGCCATCCTGATTATTTGTAGGCACGAATTAGTGTTCATAAGTGGATATAGAGAGAGAGAGAGAGCCACATCCAAAGCCAAAAATTTAGGTGTTCAACATTTTCCACAAAAAATGCACTCTCGATAAACACAGAAAGTTGTGATCAAACAAGCAGCAAAAACTTTAAGTGTTGGCCAAACAACAACTACAAATTTCAAAGTAGCCCATATCTAAGGCAACATGTACAAAAAAGATTGATTAGTTTGTAGGTACATTCTAGTCTCTTATCTTAAAAGCATCTAAAGAAGGGAAAGGTGACTATGTAATAAATTGCAGTGACCCATTAGCTTGCATTAAGGTTGTTGCTAACCTTAATGCCCGAATAGATGAAGTTGAAGATGCAGCCACCTACAATGGTAGTGGCGAGATAAAGATGAAGAGGATGAAGGAGGTACCTCACCAAGGGAAGGATGCAAACCTTAAGGCTAAGGATAAATACAAATTAATTTGATTGCAGCACCGGTTGTACTGAAACCAAGTCCACCATTGGTTCGTAACACTAATGGAAGAAGCGATGGAGTTACTACATTGGATTAATTTTCATAAATTTTTTAATATCACACCATGGAACATCAGTCACCCCCTCTTAGAGACCGTTGTGCAGTTTTGGAATTTGGAAACCAACATATTCCAATTCTGAGATCTTGAGATAACCATCATGGTGGAGGATGTATCACGAATCACTAATTTAAGTGCCATGGGAAAACATTGAGTGGACATTGATAGAGAGATTTCAAGTAGTTGTGTGATCTTTACTTGCAAGCGAATGATGATGTGTTCAACGAAGAAATGATCAAGTTTCTATGGCTTAGGAGCAATTATGACCCCATTAGGGAGAGAAAGATGAAGATGAAACTACCGTGTGTTAGAGGGAAGAGCAGTAGTAGGGTGGACAAGGAAGTGAGGGCATTCTTGATTTACTTCTTTAGTTCATGCTTATTCAACGACAATAGAGAAAAGTTTGTCCATGAACCGTATATCGAACTATTGCAAGACCTGGATTATATCGATCAATATGCATGGAAAGTAGCCTCACTTGCACACCTATATACAAGTTTGAGTAGCGCAAGGAGTGAAAAAAAAATATGGTTGGAGATATTGGTGTTGTTGGAGGTATTTATTCCTAAATTGTACCTAAACTTTTGATTTATACTCATACATTACTTAACATTGTACTATACTAGCAGACTGTGTATTAATCCTACACTTTTAATTTATACATACATATTGTGTATTAATCCTAATCTCTTGATTTATAGATATATATTATGTATTAATCTTTATTAATCATTGTATTAATCCTAGGTTTGGACATATCCATTGCAAGGCTCTAGATACGTGAATTTCTCCATGAATTTTCATGTGACACAATGTGGAGTTGGTCATGCAGCGAAGAGGGCCATGATCAAAGATTGGTGGGTCCTCGCATGAAAAGTGCCAAATGTATTGCATCGTTATGTAGGCTCACTAGGGCAGCTATAAATATTGTTGTCGATATTTCCTATGTTTTTATAAATGTATGTACGTAAGATTAACCTTGAAAAAAGTTTAAGTTTTGTAGGTAAATTGGTGCCCCTACGAAGGTGCGAAGGAGGATAAGGAGAATGTTGATGTGGTTGTAAGAGCACAAGGAAGGATATTTTGTTGCACAACATGAATGAAGTTGAGCGCCAAATGCCTAGCCGAGTCATCCGACAATTCGGATTTGTTTAACAACCACCCTGTCACCGTCGCATAATTAGTAAATTTATATCACTTTTCACAAAGGATCGGTATTCTTCTTTGAACTTAAAAACTAGCGTGATAGCGGTGAAAACATCAGCTTGTCGTCTATGGTACGTGCCACAAATGACGATTTTGCAACTGCTTAACAAGTTTCATGTTATCTCTTTGCAAAGAGGGCCTTTTAAGGAGAAGCACATAAAACCTTAAGTGGATTGGAAGCACAGTTGGATCTTGCACTAAAAGAAAACCACACATTGAAGGATATGATATGGAGTCAACCTCACATTCTTGAAAATGCAAATAAGGTCATTGAGGAGTTATCAGCGCACCATTGACAACATCCACAACAATTACTTCATGTGATTGTAATGTAAATCTGAGTGTGGAAGAAAAAACATTGTAACTCAATGATATTGTATATAATGTGATTTGAGTGTAAATGAGATTCATACTTGATATGAATTGTATGATTTGAGTGTATCAGCATGTTCATTTTGAATAAATGAATGCTGATTGCATGAGCATGTTTAGTTTGAATAAGTGAATGCTGATTTGGAATGAATAAATGTATGTATGAGCAATTTTTTATTAGAATGAGGAAGGTCGCAAAAAATAATTGCAAAAAATGACAAATATTTATTGAAATAAGAAAGTCTATATAAAATAAATACAAAAAATAACATATTTATTCGAATGAGAAAGACTGCATAAAATAACTTCAAAAAAATAATCTATGCTCATACAAACTTCACATCCATCATTGCACCTATATCTCAAGCATAAATTACAAAGTCCAACAACGTATACCTAGCTTTGTCATCTGCCTGGGAAAGATGGATGTCATTCAAATTACTATGATGAAGATCATTGGCACTAGTTTTCCCATATGGTTCTACATAATCTACAATGATCCCTTGACCATATACAACATTTTTCACTGTTTGAGACAATTTGATGATCAACAAAGGACTTAGCTCGATAGATGGTGCCTAAGATAAATGCATATTCTCCATATAATTCACAATTGTACAACACTTTTAACTGCTTCTCGTTTAATTGCTTATTGATTAACTTTGCTAACATCCAAGTAAACATCACTACTAAATAACATTGATTCTACATCATCATCATCTCAAACATCTATCTATATTTCTTAGCTATCTATGTTTGGAAAATAACTCTACTGAAGGCTCAATAAGTCTTCAACATATCCGGTTTTATGAGATATTAAAGTCATAAATTCCTTAAAGCTATTGTTTTTGGAGACTACTATAAATCTTCAATTAGAGTAATTTTTAAATGCCATCATTAACTACCTAAAACCACTATAAATCTTCAAAAGCTAGCATGTGAGAAAAGGTCATACATATATACTTCATACATTCAACTAACAAAACTATCAACAACAAGCACTTTGAAAACTAGCTACCCCCTATTCAATGCTTGTGCATAGTGAACCCTACCTCCATTATACCAATACAAAAACAACAAATCTTAATTAAAGGATAAACAAACAAACATAAATGATCTACAACATAAACAAATATATATCTATAAAAAAAACCATAAACATAGTAAACCCTAAATGATAAATTTGATGACAAATATTAAATAAAACACAAAAAAATATAAAAAAATATCTATAGTGACAACCAAAGAGAAATACGCATGGGGCTATTAAATAATCATATCTAAAAAAAAAAAGTTTAGAGCAAAATACAAAACAATACACATATATATAGTTTATATGAAACTCAACTTTTGAACTAGTAAATGGGAAAGTCGATGACAAAGAATACAGAGGGTTTTACAGGGAATCGCCACAAGAGAAGAAGAGCAATGCAGAGGGTTCTACATGGAAGTCCTCTTGAGACACAAATGAAAAAAAAAACAAATAAACAAAAATAAGTTTATATATGATTCAAGAACTCCACAAAAAATAAAGAAACTTGCATAGTATTCATCCTAAACATATCCGATGTATTGAAAATTTTGAATATTTATTAGAAAATCTGCATATATGTAAAGATGAACACATATATGTCATAAATTTGTAAATATTTGTCTAGTATTTACGATGTTGTGACCTTCAGTTTAAGTGGAGGTCACATGTTTTTCATGCAAATTTATGAAATATATGAGGATTAAGTTGGACATTTGCAATATTGCGACATTCATTTTAAGTGAAGGTTCACACATATATTTATGCGAATTCGTGAAGTATATGCATATTAATAGGATATTTGTGATGTTAGAGGTTTCAATCTAACAGGATGCGCGCAAATAAATTTATGCGATGTCTGTATTATGTATGTGACATAGGTGGGATATTTGTGATGCTTGAGGTTTCAATCTAACTTGATGTTCACCAATAAATTTATGCGAGCTTCGTGAGGTCCGCATAACAAAACGTGTGATTGTACATTTAAGTGAGAGTTTGCACAAGCTGACGAGCGGAGCGATATATCACAAAATTCCATCTTTTCGCACATGTGAAGGGTAAAAAGGTTCTAACGAAGTTGAACATTTGCGATTTTGGACATAGGAAGAATAACAAAAATTTCGGGATAGTTAGGGAAACATGTCAATTTGCCCGTACAATAGGGTCATTTTCCGTTTATCTTTTCTACAACTGTGAATCTTAGTCAAAACTTGGGTCAAGCTTGAGCTTGGTATGAAATTTGACAAACCATACCCATCTCTATATATTAATTGGACCCTTTGAATCTGACCCAGATTGTAATCAAGCCTCCTTGTTTATCACCAAAACTTGACCTTACAGGGTTTGGTATGGGTCCAGGTCAAACTCAACCCATTGACACCCCTGCATAATTGCATGTTTGGACCCGGGAGGTCCAAAAAAAATTTCATTTCTATAAATGTGAAGAAACCTGAAAAATGGTTATGGTTTGGACTTGGGCAAGTGACCGACCATATTCTACCTGTTTGCAATCCTGAGTCCTGAGTAGCCTCTCTGCTGCGGTTCATGATAGAATCGGAAGGCAATCACGAGTCCTTATCCGATACGAGTCGTCAACGAACCTGGAACCATCTCGGACCCCTCGATGCCTTTAAATATAGCTGCAGCTTCTCACATTTTGCGGGCAAAGGCGACTTTGAGTCTTGATTCTCAGAGAAGTCCAGATCGGATGGTGCAATACGATTGCACAAAAATTTGTCCATTAAGCACCCCCATCACCCTCCATCAGATCTTGGGTCCCACACCTGACAGGCCTATCCCCAAGATGGAGGGTAATCATGGAATTAATGCACAAATATTTGTGCAATCATATTGCACCTGATCTTTTCACGAGTCACGAGAGAGAGGTGGGACGGGCAGGCAGAGCAATGGGGAAGAGGCGGTTCGCTCAGGTCGCCACGAGCGACGAGGAGGATGAAGCCAACCCTCCGCCGGCGGCTGCAGGGCCACCGCCACCCCCGTCCTCGTCGGTGCCCTCTTCCAAGAAGAAGAAATTAGGGCTGGAGGAGGCGGCGGGCAAGGAGCCCGAGAACCAGGAGGACAAGGAAGCACCCGTCGACCTGAAGCCCGTTGGTGATGTCGTCAAGGTTTCTGGAAAGGGCCGCGACAAGAAGAAACACTACACAGCGTTTGAACTTGACGGCAATATGTACGAGCTTGTAAGTCTTCGAATTCTTTGCTTCTGTTGTTTCCTTCCTTGGTCGTGTTTGCGTTATCATGGGAATTCAAAGGCTTTGATTGATCGCAGTTGAATTTGGAATAATTTCTGTGGCGATTGCGGCAATCCGTTCATTTTTTCCTGTGATGTGAAGCTTTAATTTTGTTTGACTGCAAGGGAATTGAGGGATTTTGTGCAAAATTGTTTTACGTCTTGAGAAATTGTGATTTTGGCAGTTGGAGAGTAATATTTTTTGGTACTGCTTCTGATTGAGTTGCTTCCCTGCTACTGGAATCCATAGAGAAGATGAAAGTTGCAATGACAATGCTTGTTTTGGTTGATTCTGTCTAGATGAAAGTTCTGAGAAGATGGCAATCTGGTGTAGAAGTGAAAAGGTTGGAAGATATATTATCTTTTGATAAGTGTACCAGGCAGCGATTTCATGTATATATATATATATATAAAAGATTCTCCTGGAGCATCTACACCCACCTAGTAGAAACCATAGGTGTTGGCTGCATCTTCTTTCTCAATAAGACTTGATAGATACATTCAGCATAGTTTGTTTGATAGGAATCGTGACCTGGATGATGTTTTTTGGACATAGGAAAAGTATTTTTAAAGCCATGAAATTTTGGTACATTTTTGGGCCATTGATTGTTGAAGATCTTAAAAAACCTATATGTACTTCACAATGACATGATCCAAAACTTTTTTTTCTACTATAAATGCATGTGGATCATATCCATAGGGTCTAATCAATAAAAAATAATTTTGAAAAATTATAGTTTATATTAGGTGGATATTATATATCTACATATAAATAAATAAATAAATACATATAAGGTTAATCTAACATTAAACTTGTTGTGTTTAACATTAGATGCATTCAACTTTATTAAAATGACTAAAATACCTTTGAAAGAATAATATTTTTTAAAATGCATGGTTACTTTTTTGAGCATTATAGGTCATTTGAACTTGGAAGGAATTGAAAAGTTAACACCTTTTCCCGACAAGTAACTTTATGAAGCTATGAACAAACGATCCAAGCTCCACTCACAATTCTTCTCTTGATCTTCACGTACAAGAGACCAATCAAAAGATCCAATGGCTTTGATACCATGTAAGGAAACAAGAAATATAGCTAGAGAGTGCCTCTTATGAGCTTACAAGAACACAATCTCAAAGAACACAAAGACTACTTATTGGTCAATCACATAAGCACATACACATGGGCCACTTAGGAGCCAAGAACACCATAAAAAAATATAAAATTTGTATAACAAATATGCTTCAACAAGCATTACATACAAGAGGGGTTACACCCCCTATTTGTACACAAAAAGAAGCAAAGAAGAGCCATTGGGAAGTGCTCCCAACAACTAGAAATATAATTGTTGGGAGCACTCCCAACAGCTCTATTTGAAAAGCATTATAAGGACTATAATGTTCTTGATAAAAATAATAAAAGCCTAAAGTGCTCCTAAAAGTAATATAAAGGACTGTTATACCTCTAATGAGTACAATTTATTATAAGGATGTGAAAAGACTAAAATACCCTTATTGGGTATTTAACTATTACAATGACAAATATATATATATATATATATATATATATATATATATATATATATATATATATATATATATATATATATATATATTAACAATCATAACCGACCCATCCAGGTGTCCAGAGAGATCTTGGCTTTGGATAAAAGAAATTATTTGTCTTTTCCAAGTAAGAAAGTTTAAGGTAGTCATTTTTTTAATAAACTAGATGGTTAAGAAAGCTAGCTGAGACGACTGGAAGTAGAAGAGAAGTCCATAACAGGTAAGATGCAAAAAGGGAATAGACAAAAATTTTCTAAAGGACTGCTGCTGTTGTGTAGAAGAATGCTAAAAATTTAGTCACAAATCTGTCTGCGTTTTTTTATTTTGCAAATCTGATACAGTTACGAAAAGTATGTATTGCTAGCAGAAGATATTGAAAACAGCAAGAAGCGATGAATTTACAAAAGAAGGAAAAGAAGGTTTAACGTAACTCAAAGAAAGTCTCAATTAAAAGTAGGATCAGATCTAGGTCAGAAAGAAATAGGGAAGAAACCCAAACAGATTTAAGGAAAAATGAGGGAAAACCCAAATCGATTTTCCCTTCTCTTTGCCTCTTTTCATTAAATAAAGAGGACCCAAAACCAATATTAGGTTTTGATCAAAAAAGGAGACGGCAATGGAAGATGAAACAGAAAAAATAGGGCAGTACAATCGGGAGAAAAAAGGAAGAAAGAAAGAGGGAGAAAAGAAGAAAGAAAAAAAGAAGAGAGTGAAGCCAAGAATCTTTCGGGACTTATCTGAGTGGGGAGATTAAGGCCCAGCCGTGCTCATGATACCATGAAAATCATGCTCACGTCACCAATAACTCACAAGAAGGGAAGATGCGAAAACGGAGAAGAAGAAGGCTGCAGCAAATGATCTCCACACCCTACAACATAAGTCGTGGGTTCCTTATATTATCAATAAAAGTATATGTCCTATGTCACATGGGTGCGGGTGCGGGAGCGGGTGCGGGTGCGGGTGCGGGGATTCGGCACTTCCAAAAAACCTGGGTGCGGGGGTGCGGCAGGGGCAAAAATGTAAAAAAAAAATATATATATATATATAATTTTGAAGTTTTAACAGTTTTAACATTTAACAGTAAACATTGTCATAAACTCATAATATGATTTATCATGCATGTAGTATATCAACCTAAATATCAAATTACCTAAATATCAAATTATCAATCAAATAAGTAAAGCAATTACATAAATCGACCTAAATATCAACCAAATAAGTATGCATAAAAGAACTAAATTACATACCAAAGTATATCCTGATGAAGTAATGGATGCTAATAATTTTCTTCTTCATCATCAAATGCATCATTAGAAGGAATACTGGGCTCAGCTAAATCCATGTTTGTTACGTTGAATTCATGTTCTCCCTCGAAGTCACACTCTTCTGGGTTTACATCCCAAAATTTGGATGTTCCTTGTATGCATTATAAACCCAATTTGAAAATGATAAATACAATACAAGTATATTTAAATGAAAACTAAGAAATAATCAAATAACTAAGAGAGCAAATTAGTACCTGTATTCATCATTGCTTCGCGAAAGTAATCGAAGATTTGAATGAACATATACTAAATCCTCTACACGCTTGCTGGTGAGTTTATTTCTCTTCATGTTGTGGATTTGAGAATATGTGCTCCAATTTCTTTCACAACAAGATGAACTAGCAGGCTGCGATAGCAATCTTAATGCAAGACGTTGCAGAAGAGGTGTTTCCGATCCAAATGTTGACCACCATGTGATAGGATCTATATTATCTTCTTCTCTCGCGAATAATGCCGGTGCATATAATCTCGAAGATGAAAATTTTCCAAACTCTTGTGTGACTTGATGTAGAAGATGTGCTTCTGGAAAAAGTCTTGTCATACACATATTTCTATGTCTTGATAGCTCTGGGTCTAAATTTTGAGGGACACGACCAATACCACCAGCCCGCCACTTATTTGCATAATATTTTGGATTAAGAGAATCTGCCATGCAATGCAAAGGAGTGTTGCTCTTATCCCATCTTCTGACTAAAATTGAATGAATATGATTAAAAAAATCTGAATCATCCAATGCAGGATTTTTTTCTTCATGCATGAAAACTATAGCTTGTATTTTTTCAATCATATTATCCCACATTTCATAAACTCTGTGAAGCATGGGCTCATCCTTATCAACTTCTCTTAACATTTCCCAAATAGGTTGCGTAAATTGAAGGAAGTATACCACTCTGTCCCAAAACTCATCATCAAGAATGAATTTCTTAATTTTTTGAGCCTTCATATCATCATCAACACGATAGAATGTCCAATTTTCATCAGTCACCATGTTAATCAAAGCATTCTTCACTCTTTTAATCCTCTTCATCATCACAATGATGGACGCAAAACGTGTTTCAGCGACCTTCAACAATTTCAAATCAGAATGCCTATTAAATATAGCATTAGCACGATGGTGGTTAACAACAAAATTCCTAATGCTTTTGACATTTCTTTCTAAATCTTCAATCCATGAACATAAAGCATATGCTTGTGAATTTTCTTCTTCTTTGGGGTTGCATATGCTCTTTAGGGCTAGATTTAAGCTGTGTGCTACACAGGGAGTCCAAAAAATATGAGGGTACTCACTCTCCAAACTCAACGCTGCACTTTTACAAACCGGAGCGTTGTCTGTAATGATTTGTACCACTTTCTGATCACCCACTTCTTTTATCACTTCTATAAACAATCCCTTCAAATACTCTGCATTTTTATATTCCCCAGATGCATCAACTGCTTTCAAGAATATTGGGCCACTAAGCGAACAAGCAATGAAATTGATTAATGGACGCCTTTGAATATCTGTCCATCCATCAGACACAATGGAAACTCCATTTTGCTCCCATGAATATTTTTTAATTTCTAGCAACCTCTCCACGTTTGCCCTCTCTTCTGCAAGAAGTGTGGTTCGTATTTTTTCTGAACTTGGAGGCACATAACCACTCAAATTACAATTTGCCAAGGATGTTACTAAATCCTTCCAATAAGGATTTCTAGCCGCATTAAATGGGAGTGAACCAGAATAAAAATACCTCCCAACTTTTCTATCCAATTCTTCTCTTCCATATGTATTGAATGCTGCTTGTATCGTTCCTTTACCTCCTAGATTGACTTTTCTTTTTTTTTCAGCATCTTCTTGATGGCTTGCAAATGGCACACTGACTGCAGAAGAATCAGCCATTGCCTTTCTCTTCTCATATTCTTCTTGTATTTTCTTGTATTGCCTTCGCATTGACTCATCAACTTTTCTGCAAGCTGAAATGCCATGTCCTGGTATCTTCAACAAATGAGCCTTCACTCTTGTGTAAGACCCAACAAAATCTTTTTCACAGAGCTTGCATCAAAATCTTTTGTTCCCACCACCTCCTTCTCCAGTTTTTGCAAGTTTATCTACATGTATCCATAGTGGCCCCACATCATCAATCCCACTGCAACTATCAGCAAAACTAGCAGCAGAACTCACATGTTGGGATGAGGATGACGCAAGTCCTTTCCCTTTATCCGTCATTTTTATCCTGAAAACACAAAAAAAAAAATCATTACAATTTTCAATTCAATTCAAAAAAAAAAAACAGATGGGGGAGGGGCTCGGCCCCTCCCCTGTCAACCCAAAAAAAAAAAGCTGATGGGGGAGGGGCTCGGCCCCTCCCCTGTCGACCCAAAAAAAAAAAAGATGGGGGAGGGGCTCGGCCCCTCCCCTGTCGACCCAAAAAAAAAAAAAAGATGGGGGAGGGGCTCGGCCCCTCCCCTGTTGACCCAAAAAAAAAAAGATGGGGGAGGGGCTCGGCCCCTCCCCTGTCGACCCAAAAAAAAAAAAAAGATGGGGGAGGGGCTCGGCCCCTTCCCTGTCGACCCAAAAAAAAAAAAAAGGATGGGGGAGGGGCTCGGCCCCTCCTGTGCCGAAAAATGAGGGAGCAGGGGAGGGCTCAGCCCCTCCCCTGCCGACCCAACAAGAGACCGAGAGAGGGGGGGGGGGGTGCTCGGCCCCTCCCCAGCCGACCCAAGAGGACGAGAGACATACCTGCGAGCCGAGAGGAGGAGCCGAGAGGAGGAGTCTGGGAGGCGGAGCTGGGGGCGACGATGCTGGGGGCGGCGGAGCTGGGGCGGCGATGGGAGAGCTCGAGCTCAGGGGGAGAGAGAGGAGAGATTAGGGAAAAATTTTTTTTTTGCCCTAATCCTCCTCCTTTTCATCGGGGGGGGGGAAATTTCGCCCAAAAATTTGGACAAAAATGACCCTGGGTGCGTTGACCGCACCCAGGGTCGTGTTGACCGCACCCGGTGCCGCACCCGCACGCGATCCCGCGTCGCGTCGACGCGGGTGCGGCACCTTTTTTGCCGAGTCCCTGTGACATAGTATATGTCAATAATGCCCCTAAATTAGTGTACAAAGTAATTTACATAAGAGGAGCAAAAAAGGAAAACAACAAATATACATAAGAAGTTCCATAAAGGGCATCACACCAAAGACGTCAATCTGGATCTGGATCCAGACCCGTAATGTCACGTCTCAATAAGGTTGCCATGACCAAATATACACACGGTGATATTTGGTCATGGCAACCTTATTGAGACGTGACATTACGGGTCTGGATCCAGATCCAGATTGGCGTCTTTGGTGTGATGCCCTTTATGTAACTTCTTATGTATATTTGTTGTTTTCCTTTTTTGCCCCTCTTATGTAAATTACTTTGTACACTAATTTAGGGGCATTATTGACATATACTTTTATTGATAATATAAGGAACCTATAGGGTAAATATCTGGTACTAGTGAAGGTACAGACAGAACTATTGGGTAGAAATGACATTTTTTTTAAATGTTTAAATTTGGTGTTTCAGATCAGATACTACAGAGGTGTTCTAGGTGGTTTATTTAGTAGGAAATGATTTTTGAATCACACAATTGTAACATGTTTGTAGGTTTTAAAGGGATTAAAATAGCAATGGCCCACAATGTGCCAAAACTTCATTACTCAAAAATTGTGTTCTTACGTTGGAAAACACGATCCAAGGTCCAGCAACAAGCCATGCTGAACACATGTTTGTGGTTACATTAAGTTGATACAGCTTGCACCTATAATTTCTTGTTCATGAGTTCCAAAGCTTCATTAGCGCCAAATATTTTCCTTTATATAAATGTCTATTTATTTAGTTATGAGTAATGCATAGGTGCTTAACAGGTTTATCTCCTAAACCATCCTAAATGGCTTAAAAAAGCATGTGTAAGTGTTAGCTTGGTATGAGCTTACAAATGTATTTTTATATAATTTACTTATTAAAAAATGTGATTTAGATGGGGCACTTTTCATGTTTAGATGCATTTTTAGAGTGATAAAAAAATCAATGGCTCATATTACACTAAAATTTGATGATATTTGTGTTCTTACATTGGAAAACATGATCCAAGGTCCAATCCTCAGCAACAAGCCATGCTGAACACATGTTTGTGGTTACATTAAGTTGATACAGTTTGCACCTATAATTTCTTGCTCATGAGTTCCAAATCTTCATTAGCGCCAAATATTTTCCTTTATATAAATGTCTATTTATTTAGTTATGAGTAATGCATAGGTGCTTAACAAGATTATCTCCTAAACCATCCTAAATGGCTTAAAAAAGCATGTGTAAGTGTTTGCTTGGTATGAGCTTACAAATGCATTTTTATATAATTTACTTATTAAAAAATGTGATTTAGATGGGGCACTTTATGTTTAGATGCATTTTTGGAGTGACAAAAAAATCAATGGCTCATTTACACTAAAATTTGATGATAAAACAAATTTCTGGTAAAATTAATTCGATTCAAAGCACCACTTTTAGTAAACAAACAATAATAAACACATCTGTAGGTTCAGATTTAGCAAAAAACACCCATAACTGTATCTTTTTGAAGTGTTTAGAACATTTATGAGCTACTTGTTTTCCATATATGCATAAAGAAACTCTCAAATGGCCTTTTATTTCATTAGTGTATGTTTCCATGTCAATATGTATGTGTTTCTCTAGTTCTTGTTGGTGTGTGAATCCTCGAGGTACATCATGCAACCCTTGTGGCAAATCCCTGGCTTCTTGCATTGGCTGCAAATGCTATAAGACAGCAAGAGAGATGCTTTCTGTTTGAGGGCTCAGGTCGCAGAAAATAAGTCAGTGAAGCATACTCTTCACAAACTCTAAAACTACCCTTTATTTCCTTATATCAGTTTCACTTATCATTGTACAATCATCTTGTTGAAGAAATTGCCAAGGATTATTAGAGAACCATTCACGAGGTCTTAGGCAATTGCTAAGTTTTGAAGGTTGAAACTACAAATGTAGTTCCATTTATTCATGGAGAGCATTCTTTGGTAAATCTTTTTAATGTCCTTAGGTAAGCTTGTTAGGTTGTTTATTGCTTTTCATTCTTGTCATTTCTTTTTTGTTTTCTTATAGGAGGATCCTGTACTTTTAACTCCTGAAGCGACCAATGAGAAGCCTTATGTTGCAATAATTAAGGTTAGTGTGTTTTATCTCCTCCTTTGGATTGCATCAAACACTATCAGTTGTTTCTTTTGTTTGGTTCTCATGGACCAGCTGTTGACAACATGAATAGTAGTCGAGTGTTAAATATATATATATATATATATATATATTCTGTTTACTCCAAAATACCTGATAAGGGTATTTTGGTCTTTTCACATGTAACACAAGTTATTTATAAAAACTTATATTTAGGTTTTTATTTTTTATTTTTTTACTTTTCTTTATTTTATTTTTGGGACCCTTGGGGACCCCACAATTGTTGACGTTGGGGTCCCCAACGGTCATAAATGTGACCGTTGGGGCTCCCCAACATCTACCGTGTGGGAGCCCCAAGGCCTCCCTCTTTCCCCATTTTTTGTGTATAAATAGGGTGTGTTCCCCTCTTCAAATGTAACTTGTTCTCTCACTCTCTCTCAATAATATTCCTTTTTATGCCTTTTGGCATTACCCCTTTATGGGTTTATGTGTTTGCACATTAAGTGCTTATGTAATCTTATTCGTTCCCCAGGGCGAGACGCTAGGGCGGATGAATCCTAGATCCATCAACTCCTGCAACTGCTTCTTGAGCTCTTTAAGTTCGGCTGACGCCATCCGATATGGAGCCTTAGAAATTGACGCAGTACCCGACAGCAACTCGATGCTGAACTGCACCTCACGAGGTGGAGGAAGGCCTGACAGTTCCTCCGGGAAGACGGCTGGAAAATCTCGAACAACCTCCAAGTCTCCCATCGGGACTCGCGTCGACTCAGACTGGATGACACTGACCAAAAAGGCAGTGCATCCCTTCCTCAGGTAGCTCTGCGCCTTTAGCGACAAAATCAACTTGCTCGCCCGAACGGGTTTCACAATCTTGAATTTCACCTTGGGCATCCCTGGTGGAGATAAGACAATCCTACTATCTTGGCATCATACTTATTCAGCCAATCCATGCCTAGGATGACATCAAATTCCGTCATCACTAGCAGGATAGCACAAGCTGGTAAATGCCGATCTGCCAAGACTACATCCAACTCTGGTAGGTAGGCTGCACAAATGATGTTTTTTCCAATTGGGTTATACACTTCAAGGGTATTACACAAGGGTTTTACAGGTATGTGCAAAAACTCGACAAAATTTATCGAAATAAAAGAGTGTGTGGCACCACAATCAAAAAGCACAAAAGCCTTTTGGTTAGCGACAAAAAAGGTACCTTGTACTAGGTCGCCCTTGGTCAACCGCTCGGCCTTGGCGGTGTAGACACGTCCCGGCGCCCTCCTCTGCCCACTCGATTGCAGTTGTGGCGATTGATACTGTTGTCGCTGCTGTAGTGGTCGAAAGAGCAGAGGTGCTCCGCTGTTCTACCTGTAGTGGTCAGCCGCCTTTTTGCGACAATTGTGGGTGTAGTGGCCCCATCTTGCCACAATACAGGCATCCGCCTGTCTCGAGTGGGCATGCCTGCCCATAGTGAGAACGTCGACATCCGAGGCATACATTGCCAGTCTGCTGCCTGGTTGGAGGGTTGTCCTGAGGCCACTGACGCTTCGAAGGAGAATATCGTTTCCTTTCTTCTTCGCTCTTTATAGGAAGGAACGACCGTTTGCCTAGGCCGTCGGAAGGTGTCTTCGGCTCACCACCCGCAGCGGGTGGCTTCCTGCCCTTAGTACTCCTAGAGCGCTCCCAAGCTTCACTCAAGAGGGTGGCGGCAGCAACTGCCGCAGAGAAGGTCGAGGGCATGCTGGTTAGGACCCGATCCATGAGCCCCTCCTTCAGTCCCCGAGTAAACTTTCCTGCCTGCTCGCGATCATCAGCGAAAAGATTAGGGCAATAGGGTTCTAAGCTCTGGAATTTGGTGATATAATCCGTCAAACTCAAATTGCCCTAGCTGAGCTCCAAGAACTCCACCACCTTCTTCTTCTCCCTCACATGAGGCGGGAAGTAGTTCTCCAAGAAAGCCTTTCTGAAAGCTTCCCAAGGAATGAGTGAAATTCCCGAAAACTGCACACCCCGAGCGGGCATTGTCCTTCAACCTAAAGGTCCTGAATAACGTATTCTTGTCGTCAGGGACTGACAAGACTTCAAACACTTGTTCCACCTTTTCCACCCAGTTATCGGCCATGTCTGGGTCGGGCTTGCCGTCGAAGGTCGGGGGGTCAAGCTTTAAAAATTTCTCATACGTCACTGCAGTATGCGGGCTCGGCTCAGGAACGGGCGCTGGTTCCCTTTAAGAACGAATCTGGTCTCGCATAGCCGTTGCCAAGGAACTTACAGAATCCATCACGAATCTCCGTTGATCTGACCATTCGTCAGCAAACTCTTCATTCAAGTTCCTTACCATCATTGAAGTAAACAAGAAATACCAAAAATTAGAAATTTCAGGAAGCTCATAATAAAAACAAAAAACAAAAGTACTATTCATGCTTAAAATGAGTAGTTTACAAAAAACCCAGCAATGCTGGTACATAAGCAAAACGTGTCAAGCTACTTAACTCAACAAGGCAAAAATAAACCCACAAAGCAAGACGAAAAAGTATACTTACAACGCGATGCGGATGCTCAATGGTCAAGAATCTTTGCTTCCGTTAGCTTTGATACCAAGTTGTAATGCTCCAAATTTCAAACTTGCGAACCTTTTCAGAAAACAGGCAAGAGACTAGAAATATCTCTTTCCTTTAGAGTTTGTTTATGAAATCAACAAAAGACTATTCTTTTGTTAAATTCAGAAAGACAAGCTGACAACTTTAGGCGCGTTAGCTAAAAGAACCAAAACACACAAACCATGCTACTTGCAAGACACTTGGAAAAGCCATTTCCATTAAAAAAGTTTTCAAATAGTACAAAATTCGGATATCCCAAGGAAAATCCGTTACAAAAACCAAAACGTCTAGTACGCGAGCTAAGAGCAAACAACAACAAACAACAACAACAAGTACGCCTTCATCCCAAAACAATTGGGGTCGGCGATATGAACCAAAAAAGAAAATCATTTTGGGTCTTCCACATGAATCCTTCTCCTCCAATCATTTCTATCCAATGCCATGTCCTCGGTGAGGCTCAAAGCATTCATATCCTTTCCTATCACCTCCATCCATGTCTTCCTAGGCCTACCCCGACCTCTTTTAACTAATATATTTTCCCATTTCTCCATCCTTCTAACTGGAGCATCATTAGGACTTCGCCGAATATGTCCAAACCACCGTAAATGATTCTCTCTCATCTTATTTTCAATGGGTGCAACACCTACCTTCTTACGTATCTCCTTGTTCCGAATCTTATCTTTTATTGTATTTCCACACATCCATCTCAGCATACGCATCTCAGCTACACTCATTTTTTGAATATGATGTCTCTTGGCAGCCCAACATTCTGTACCATATAGTAAAGCAGGCCTAATAGTCATCCTATAAAACTTTCCCTTCAACCGCAATGGCATTCTACGATCGCACAACACTCCAGTTGCACTCTTTCATTTCATCCACCCAACCTTTATCCTATGATTTACATCTCCATCAATTTCTCCATACTTTTGAATGATAGATCCCAAATATTTGAAAGAATCATCCACCGGTATTTCTTGCTCACCAAGCTTCACTACACTCCCATCTCTATTTCGTTGCTTACTAAATCGACATTCCATGTATTCTGTCTTACTCTTACTCAACTTAAAACCTCTTGCTTCCAATGTCTGTCTCTATAATTTTAACTTAGCATTAACCCCAACTCTAGACTCATCAATCAAAACAATATCATCAGCAAACAACATACACCACGACACATTTTCTTGAATTGATCTCGTAAGCTCATCCATCACTATAGCAAATAGGAAAGGGCTTAAAGCAGATCCTTGATGTAACCCAACCGTTATAGGAAAATTGGTTGTCACCCCTCCACAAGTGCGGACATTGGTTACTACTCCTTCATACATATCTTTAATTATACTAATGTACTTGAGAGAAACACCTTTCTTCATCATTGTCCACCAGAAAACGTCCCTAGGTACTCTATCGTAAGCCTTCTCCAAATCAATAAAAACCATATGCAAATCTTTGTTCCTCTCTCTATTTCTCTCAATAAGTTGTCTAAGAAGATGTATAGCTTCCATAGTAGATCTTCCAGGCATAAAACCAAATTGATTCTCTGATATCACGACAACCTTGCTCAACCTATACTCAATCACCTTCTCCCAAAGTTTCATAGTATGACTCATGAGTTTTATACCACGATAGTTTGTGCAATCTTGTATATCACCCTTATTCTTATATAGAGGCACCAAAGTACTCTTCCTCCACTTATTAGGCATCTTATTTGTCCTTCAAATCTTGTTAAAAAGATTTGTCAACCATTCTAAACCTTTCTCTCCCAAGCATTTCCAAGCCTCGATAGGTATACCATCTGGGCCAACTGCCCTTCTTGATTTCATTTTCTTCAAAGCCTCTGCAATTTCCTTCTTTTGAATCTTGAGCATGAAGTCACGATTCATCTAATGAAAAGGAATGGACAAGTCTCCAAGATCCTGAGCTTGCCTTTCATTAAATAGCTTATCAAAATAATCTTTCCATCTCTCCTTAATCTCCTCATCTTTGACTAAAACCCTTTATGTTTCATCTTTGATACATCTAACCATACCCAGATCCCTCGATTTCCTATCTTTCATCTTTGCACGCCTATAAATATCCTTCTCGCCTTCTTTGGTATCCAACTTATCATAAACCTCCTTATATACCTTATCCCTCGCGCTGCTAACTATTTTTTTTAGCTTCCTTCTTTGCTATTATATACTTCTCCAAATTCTCATTATCATGACTCTTACTTAGATTTCTATAACACTCTCTTTTAACCTTAATAGATAATTTGACATCCTCGTTCCACCACGATGTATCCTTACCTAGCGGTGCATCGCCTTTAGACTCACTTAATACCTCCTTAGCCACCTTTCTCATGCCACCCGCTATCTGATTCCACATTGATTCTGAATCTTGCTCGAGACACCAATCAACTTCCTTAACTACCCGCTCTACAAACATTCCTTGTTTAGCTCCTTTCAGTGCCCACCACTTAATTCTAGGATCTATCCTATGTCTATCCCTTTTGCAACATTGTCTAATTCTAAGATCTAAAATTAATACTCTATGTTGTGTAGCTACACTTTCTCCCGGTATAACCTTACAATCGATGCAACAACCCCTATCTCTCTTTCTAAGTAGGAAAAAATCTATCTGACTCGTATTAACCCCACTTTTAAATGTTACTAGGTGAGACTCCCTCTTCATAAACCAAGTGTTTGCTAAGATCATACGCGAGCTAAGAGCAGGAAGAAGAAAATCTTGAAGCCATCTTGCCATCGCTCGTGGTGTACCTAATCATCACATGTACCCATAGAATTGGTTAGTTATGCGAAAAACTAGTAAGTGCACAAGAGAGACTACAGAAAACTGAACTATGTACATTTAATTCATTATGCTAAACAGTGTAAAGCAGATATGCAGTTAAGCGAGTAAGTAGTGCAAGCGAGTAAGTAGTGCAAGCACGTAAGTAGTGCAAGCGCATAAGTAGTGCAAGCGAGTCTCACGACCTAACAACCAGTGTGAACAGACTTTATGTTTCGATATTACTGGCTTGCGGGTACGCGCAAGCAAAACGTAAAAACAACTAAGACTAGTTCGGGCGTCTGTTATTCTATGTATTTTCAATAACCCTAATAGGTAGTTGTGTCCGCTCCTAAAGGGCGACTTTAGCCGAGAGAGGTTTCCCCAAAGGCAGGTAAGCAGTGCCACAGATGCATCCAACTTCTGCAGAACTGTTGAGCTAACTATTGTAGCCCCTTTTCCCTAACTCCAATGACTGGGGAGATCAAATCATTGCTCGTGGGGTGGTTGTTAACAACCTGTCCATTGGAGTTTTGTACCGCTCTGTCCTCTCCCTTGACAGACAACAAGAAGCGGATGAGTGTGTTAGGGGTTGCTTAACTAACGACCCATCGTATGCTGTGGTCTTTAAAACACTCGAGCATCTTGCCTGTGAAGGCGAATCAGTCACAATTTAAGTGATTACAACATTGTGCATTTAACACTATTCGAGGTCGAACAACCGTCTCATCCGATCATCGCAGTACTAGCGTGTAATGCACGACTACAAGTACTTTAGGATGAAAGGGGTATAACTCCTCAATAGGAGCCTCAACAGGAGTGTTTCACAAAGATGTAATGTTTATCAAACTTTACTTTTGACATTCTTTATCTTTTGAAACAACCAGCAACTTGTGCCAACATTTGGCATGCGATTTTCTAGAATCTCATCCGCTATCGGGGTATCTACATGCCGCATGACTCGATACCGGCCTCGATAGACGGGATACAGGTTTCTCAACAAAATCTCAAATCGTCTGCAGGACTGCGTACTCGAAGAACCCAAATCCCTGCTAGGGATCCCTCTCCTTCGACGATGATGAATCGCTAAGCTCCTGACTCAACTCTTGTCGCAAGAGGGAGAGCAATAAATGCCTCTTACATCCTCCACGAAGATGCCTTTAAAGCGTATGCAATGAGCAAAAACCTGAGCGTTATCTGCAATAACAAGGCAGTAACAACACATGCAAAAGCAAGAGCCTGGGCGCAAAGCGCGACGACAAAGTAAAGACTGACAGAAGGTAAAAGACACGACAAAAAGTAAAGGGCAAAGATCGCGAAACCGCGTCCTTGAGTTAAGTGTATACTCGTATAAATATATATATATTTGTATATATATATATATTTATTTAATGGTCATTTTTAGTTAGTTGAACTTAATTCAATTGTCCAAGTCTTCCGTGCAATCTTTCCCTACCTCGGAGAGTTGCAAGCTTGCTGGCGTCTGCGGGTGTACACGCTTGACGGCTCGGGTCGCGGAGCGCGAGCGGGATCCGTCGTACGAGCTGCAAAATCGACAGTCTTAGCATACTAATACCAAAAATAGAAGGTCAGGGACATTGCCGTGGTCCTGACGTGAAGGAAGCAGAGGCAGGGGCATCGTGCCCCTGCCCTCCTATTATCAACGCAAGAAGCAGGGGCAAGGGCTGCGAGCCCCTGCTGACCTGCTGTCAGCAAATTACGAGGAGACCCCTATCTTCAGAAAGCGAGGGCAGGCAGGGCTGCGCCCCTGCCTGACAAAGTAGAAGAGAGGCAGGGGGCTTCGCTTTTGCTTGTCGAACATGCACGGAGGCAAGGGCTTGGCCTCTGCCTAATGAAATGCGAACAGGAAGGGGGCAAAGCCCCTGCCTGATGTCAAGGAAGAACGAGGCGAGGGGGCTTGCCCCTGCCTGCCGAAAAACAACGGAGGCAGGGGCGATGGCCCCGCCTAAAGAGCGAAGAGGCACAGGGAGGGGGCTCGACCCCTCCCCTTCCGAAACAAAGAGCAGGGAGGGGCTCGACCGCCTCCCCCACCATAACAAGAAGCACGAGGGGGCTGACGCCCACCCCTGCCGTAACAAGAAGCAGGGAGGGGGGCCGACCCCTTCCCCTGCCGTAATAGGGAGCAGGGAGGGGGCTCAGCCCCTCCCCTGCCGTAACAGGAAACAAGGAGGGGGCTCAGCCCCCCCCCCCTCCCCTACCTACAAGGGTGCAGGGAGGAGCTGGCCCCTCCCCTGCAACAAGAGGGTACCGGGAGGGGCTCGGCCCCTCCCTTACCAACCACGTCGCAGGGAGGGGGCTTTGCCCCTCCCCTGTGATTTAGGGCAGTAGGGAGGTGGCTCGGCCACCCTCCCTGCACAACAGATAGGTGAGGGAGAAAGAGAAATGAGGGAGCGAGATGGGAACAAGAGAAAAAGAGGGGAGAAAAGGTGTACCTGTGGGTCGCCGGAGGAACTCGCCGGAGGGAAGGGGGTCGCCGACGAAGCTCCGGTCGGTCGACAATCGGAAAGGAGGTCGTGGGTGGCAACGATCTGACAGTGGTCTCCGGCGAATCGAGGAAGACAAGAGAGTCGGTGAGGAAGAGAGAGTCGAGTGAGTGAGTTGAGAGAGACAGTGAAAAGGGTAGAGGGGAAGGAGGTTTTGAGAAACCTCCCCCCTTTGCCTTGCTGTCTCTCAAAGGCACGAGAGGCGGTGCCTCTAGCTGAATCCGGGTCGGGTCCGGATCCGACCCGAATCCAAACTTTTTTTTTATTGTTACAGTTGGACCTACAAGTGTTTCTCACTTGTTAGTTGTATTTCCGCTCATTTCATTACAGTCGAGATCATAAAACGAAGAGTATGATATGTTCACATAAGTGTATCCATTTTTGTGCTTAATTGGTTCATTATGTTATTCTTTGCAGAGCTTGCCTTATTTTTTCTATTAGTAACTTCTTCCTTTATCTTAAGAGCAACGCACTGGAAAATTTAGTTCTATTTTGCATGGTACTGGTTGAAAAAGGAGACATAAAGGAATAGGTCCAAGAGTGCAATAAGTTCACGCAAGCAAGTACTTCAACTCACACAAGGCCACCAAAGGCAAATAGCAAATAGACCAGGGCTCCCAACCCACTCACAGGCCACAATGGGCATAAGAGAGAGGACAAAATAAAAATTAATAATTTTATTAACGAAGAATGCTCAAGAGCAAGCATGCTTCAAATGGGGTCTAAACCCAATATATACACAAGAGCGAGGGGGATTAGCCATTAGACTAGACCTAACAGCTGGAATTTCAACCAAACCTCTGGAATTAAGTTGTTCCAATTATGAAATGCAAGCAAGGAACCAAAATGATGCCAAGTTGCTAACAGGAAATTTTTAATAATTCTGGGCAAATTTTGAAATTTCATTGGTGTATAGATAGTCAACATCAGCATAGATGTAGATGGGTGGATGCAAATGTAAAACAGGTCATACTTGCTAGAAGCAAAAACTGCACAAACTTATGCCCAAAGAATCAATTCTTCTTGCTTTAACTCCATTTAAGACATGCACATGCACATGCACACAAACACATTTTGTATGTATATGCATGTATTAAGTTGATATATATGACGTGCAAAGATACCCAGTCTTTTAGTTTCTGCTTGTAGCTTTGTAGTTCAAATGCTGCCGTTAGGAGGAATTGTGTCAAGGATGACACTTGAGAATGCCCTTTAATCTTATAAACTGCTGTTTCTATTGCTGTTCTTCTGCAAGTCAAAACTTTTTGTGTACTTCCTTGTATGGTATGGTGGTTCTTTTCATTTTCCCTCCACTTTTGGTTCTAGGATATTACACAGGCAAGGGATGGGAGTATGGCTGTACTAGGACAATGGTTTTATCGCCCTGAGGAAGCAGACAAAAAAGGTGGAGGAAGCTGGCAGGCATGTGATACACGGGAACTGTTTTATAGCTTCCACCGTGACGAGGTCCCTGCTGAAGCTGTTATGCACAAATGTGTAGTGCATTTCGTTCCATTAGGAAAGCAGCTGCCACTTCGTTCAGTACATCCAGGTTTTATTGTGCAAAAAGTGTATGACACAGTTGAAAAAAAGCTCTGGAAGCTTACTGATAAGGATTATGAAGATAGTAAGCAGCATGAAATTGATCTTCTTGTTCAGAAAACTCGAGAACGCTTGGGAGAGCTTCCTGACTTGGAAGTTGAAGAGGGTTCTGTTGATCAGGATGATCATTTGTCAACTAGGAGAAATCTCCGGAGGAAACAGATTTCTTCCATTAATGTTTCTAGGGATGATGACACAGCTAAATCTGATCAGTTCATGAAAACAGAAACTCCGGGAAGTTGTACAAATGAAGCTTCTGAGTTTTATATAATTTTATCAAACTTCAAAGCGCTTACTGGAGATAGTTATCGTGATAAGTCATTAGAGAAGCTGCTTCAAGCAATTTACTCTGTACGTGACACAAATGAGCAGATAGACAATACAGCTAAGGCTGGGGCTGTTTCTAATAGGCATGGTGGTCTGTCAGCTAAGACCATAGATACATCAAATGGATCTCAAGAGAAAACTCAAAAGGTCAGGCTTTACCTTCCATCTAAATGTTCTCTGTAGTTTTTTATCATGCTACTTTGTATCTAAAAAGAATTTCTTTCTAATCGTTTTGGCTGTCAAGTCATCGTATTCTATTGCTATCATATCATATTCCATTCTGTAGTGTGTGTGGCATCTTTTGGTATATCTTCTTCTCTCACTTGTAAGATGTATAATTTTCATGCATCTCTCAATCATATTGAAGTTAATTATAGGCAAGTTTTTTCACTTCTGAGGCCTGCAAGGCATGAATATCTATAAAAGAACAATAAGATACAACCTACAGTTATTATACTTTGTAAGCTTATGGTCATCTGTGCTGATATGCATCTCTTGAGGCTTTTAAGGCTAATGGAGGCAAAGTGAACTTTTGGCCTCTTTGTGGGTGAGGTCTAGGTTGAATTTACATCCTTGACCTTTTTGTTTGCTAGTTCATTGATGTTTATGTGGTTGGAGATTCCATTATCAAATGCTAAAATGACTTTTATATTCATCTAGAGGGAAAGAGTCCATCTATCTCACCATATATTTTGTTGGGGTTGAAACTAACAATCTCCTAAACTGTTTATTTTGTATAAAAAGGCCATTTCTTCATGGGGTGGGGAGGAGGCAAATAAGTTTTTTCTTTTCTTTTTTCCTTATCGCTTTGTGCTTTCTTTTTTGTTGTTGATTCTTCTTATGAAGTGGTTGTGGTTTTATTGTATTTTATTTTTCTTGTTACATTATGTATGTAATATTAGTTCTTCGTTCTTGACTTTATATTTTGATTTATTTTTGTTAGAGTTATTTTGTGTAAAATCACTGTAAAGGAAAATAATTCACTCTGAAAATTTTCTTATTTATTTATTTGTTTGTTATTCATTTTTATTTATAAGTTTGTTATTTTTTGTGGGTTTCCTTTTTTGAAATAGATGCTTTTTATCTTTATGAGATTATTCATTCATTCTTGATTTTGGCTTCTTATTTTAAAGTTTAAGTTTGTTATTGCTAGTGGTTTTTTTCAGAGAAATAAAATTAATTAAAAAAAAGAGGATGTGACTGTGAAATTGTCTACGAAGAGACAATACGCGCACAAGCACAAATACTTTATAAAAGATGTGCACGGAGGCACTCTCACAACACTTGAACAAAATACGCAAAAAGCGTAAAGATAGCAAACACGCACTAAGGCATGTATTTTATAGAAAAGAGCAAATGCTTGAGGCTCTCAAGCTTATCAAATAACAAGGGGGAACACCCCTATTTATACAAAAGCAAAGAGGTGCAAAGGGGGGCTCCCAAAGGAGTCGTTGGGGAGCTCCCAACAGTCACATTTGTGACCGTTGGGGGCTCCCCAATGCACCTTTATGAAAAAGAAAAAAAATAATAAAAAAAAGAAATACAAAAAAATAAAGAAGGAAAATACAACATATTCCAAATGGAATATGCGCAAGATAGGAAATTACAAGAATATCCTTTTCGGGTAAAAATAAAATATGTATATAAATATATATATATACTTATATATATATAGATACATATATATATAATATATATATATATATATATATATGTATATGTATCTCTATGTATATAAGTGTACATATTTATACTTACAACAATGGTTTTGGAGATACATTTTAACACCCCCCTCAAACTTACGGTGCAATAACCACAAGTTTGTCAAGAAGGAAATGAAATCTGGGCGAACATAGTGCTTTTGTGAAGAAGTCTGCAAGTTGATACTCAGACGTCATGTATGGTAGATCAATGACCTTCTTCAAGTATTCTTCTCTGACATAATGACAGTCCATCTCTATATGCTTTGTTCGCTCGTGAAAGATGTGGTTCTTGGCAATATAAATTACACTTTTATTGTCACAACATAGCTTTGTTGGTTCTCTGATAAACACTCCCATATCTTCCAAAAGGCGTCGAATCCATACAATTTCCATGGTGGTAGATGTCATGGATCTATATTCGGCTTCAGTGGATGACAAAGAGACCTGTTGCTTTTTACATCGCCATGAGATCAAAGACTCACCTAAGAAAACACAAAAGCCAGTGGTGGAGTGACGATTACTAGGGTCACCTCCCCAATCTGAGTCAGTATAAACAAGTAATTTTAATTCAGAAGAAGAAGATAAAAATACTCTCTTATTCACTGTGCCCTTCAAGTATCTGATGATGCGAAGAACAACACTCATATAAACGGTTGTGGGAGCGTGCTGAAACTGACTGGCGATGTGGATAGCATGTGACAAATCGGGTCGAGTAATGCTAAGGTACATCAAAGAGCCTACCAACTGCCTGTAAGGAGTGGGATCAGTTAGAGGAACACCATCGTCAATCTTGATTTTTGATTCCACGACTTCAGGAGTTTCACAAACTTTGTCATCAGAAATCCCTGACCTGTCAATAATCTCACAAGCAAGTTTAGATTGAGATAGAAAATATCCTTGTTGAGAATAGGCAACCTCAATTCCAACAAAATATGTCAGAAAACCCAAGTCTGACATCTCAAATTTTGAAGTCAAGACGACCTTAATATCCTTTAACTCCTTGAACATCATCACCTGTAATTAGCATGTCATCAACGTAGAGTAATAGTATCACAATCTCTGCATTAGATTTTCTAGTAAATAAAACACTATCAGTATAACATGAGGAAAATCCATTTTCTAGCATAACACTGGTAAAATCTGTCATACCAGGCTTTGGGGGCCTGTTTCAAACCATAGAGGGCCTTTCGAAGAAGAAAAACTTTATCTTTAGGAATCTTCATGCTTGGTGGGGCATCCATATACACTTCTTCGTTAAGATCATCATTTAAAAATGCATTTTTCACATCCATTTGAAAAATGTTCCAATTTTTAATAGATGTAATAGTAATAAGACAGATGTAACCATTCGGGTTACAGGAGCAAAAGTTTCTTCATAATCAATTATATACTCTTGCCCATACCCTTTTGCGACTAGGCGAGCTTTATACCTTTTCAGAGATCCGTTGCTCTTAGTTTTAACCTTAAAAACCCATCGACAACCTATAGTTTTCTTTTCTATGGGTAGAGTTTGGAAATCCCAAGTTTTAGCCTTTTTAAGAGCATTAAGTTCATTTTGCATAGCTTCTTGCCATTCTATACATTTTTTAGCTTCTTCAAAATTTCTCGGTTCAAAATAAGAGTGAATGACACTAAGACAAACCCTATATCGAGGTGAAAAAGAATCAAAAGAGACAAAACGAGTTGGAGGTCTCCTATTCCTTTCAGATCTTCTGTGATCGAGAGTAGGGACAAGCTCACTATATTGGTCAATAGCACTTCTAAAGGTGTCTTGGTTTCTACGAGAGTAGGTTATTGGATCACTTGAAATTCTACTTTCTTGTTCATTGAGTGAGTTATGTCCACCAACATCACCATCATTTTCCTCATCATGGTTTGATGGTACATCATCATCACTAGATATATCATCATTACTGGACAATAAATCAAATAGGAAGGAGTAATCATATTTTATGTTTGTTGTGAATGTTTATGCTTTGCTACTTTCTGAGGCATATGCCTCAGCTCAGAACACTCCTACCATATCACTTTGTTTTTTGCTTTTTCAACCTTGTTGTACACTAACAGAGGGGAAATCCACTTGAACAGAATGAGTGCTAGAATTTGACAGTCAAAGTTGTGTCATAAGAACGAAGAATTTGCTAAAGGTACAGTATGTGTATGCAATGCAGATGTGTATGTGTGCCTGTGTTTTCGGTGGATGCATTGTAAATACTTGTAATGATCTCAATTTCATGAATCTCAAAGATATCAATAAAAGAAAAGAATAATGTTGTGACTATAGTAAAAGAAAAAAAGAAGAATGAAGCACTACTCCCTAGCATTAACCTTTGCAGATAGAGATGTCATGTCACAGAAGATTAGAGTCCTGCTTCCCATCTTCAGATTTTAAGCAGAAAAGATGATAAGACCGGGCAGTTTCCTGATGGGGACTGCTTCATATGTCTGTGTTACTGTTTGTAGGTCCCACAGAGATTGGTGCTTTTTGTGAAAAGCACTCAAGCACCTGGGCTTTTAGGGAAGCTGTAGGCACCTTAGTCAAATTCATAAAAGAACAGGAAAGAGTACCAAAGTCGAAAGCATGAAAAATGGAGGCTGATGGGAAACCTAGTCACTAAGTTCATTAGGTGGCCATATCTAGAGATTAGGAGAAAGTTCCATCAATGATGGCTGAAGCATGCACCATTTCTTCAGTTCTAATACATTAGTTCATGGATCAGCAGTGAGGTCATCCACTTAGATATATCATTCTCAACCTCCAACAATTCTAGATTCTCCACAAATAGTTGGCTGACCATTGTATTACTTAAACTGACTATCTTGCATAGATATTATCATTTTTCTGAAGTTTTCAATATGACTACTATACAAGGGGACATGATACAGGTATCCTGTGACATAATTTACTGGCTCAGAAAATGGTGTACTCTGATATCTCTGCTAACTCAGTGCATCCAAACTTGATTTTGGGATATTCTCCAGAGATGTGATTAACTATGTTCAATGGGTCCAAAAACATGCGTAGTGCATGCTAGCGAATTGATCAATTTGAATCTCATCTGAGTTGTAACTTGCTGGCAAGGGTATATTTGTTCCTTCATCCAGATTTCTTTTTCTTTTTTGTTTCAGATTGTTGTTTTAAATTTCTCTGTTGAACTGGTGTAAGATTCAGGACTTCCATCTTGCTTATGGTTTCCAAATTGTATATTTGTTGGTAAATATATCAGGACTTCCATTCTGCACATATTCCATATGAAGGCGATGTGGAGAATCAATGACATGTTTGCTCTTTTATTTTTCTTAAAGCCTTGATGAAATGAGGTCATTCTTTTAGGGTGAGGAAAGCATTGGTTGGCCAGATGCTGCCGTTTCAGCTGTTACTGCTCTTGAGAAGGCTTCACATGAGAGTCTTGGCTCAGACCTTCAAAAGTATAACCAAAAGATGCGGCAGTTGGTTTTCAACCTTAAGGTTTACATCTTCTGCATTTGTTGCATCTACATTTCTTCACTAACTTTTTGTGATGAATAAGTAGGTTTCTGTACTGTCATGTATTTGCATTCCAAATGCATCATCTTGAAAAATATGCATGACATCTGATAAGAGATCTTCTGAGTTAGGCAACTAGTGTCCAGATGCTTTTTACATGGTAGAGCAGGCTATGCAGCTGTATATGCCCTAGATTATGATCATTGGCTTCGTTGATATTATCTTCTTCTGCTGGATTTCTTTTGCTTGTTATTTTTTTATTCTTTCTATATGCAGTATATTATGAATCCTTGGCGTAGGTGAATAGCTGGATAAGCAGTCTAGTTTATGCAAAAATGATCCACGTTCTTCTTCCTCTAGACAAAGTGCACTGCAAATTGCTGTTTGTGTTAACAAGGAAGAGATTTGAAGCAATATTAACCACTAGTGGTAATGAGTTTGTAGCCTTTGATGATGAAAATCAGACTGTTATAAAAATTCTTGCTTAACAATGACAGAGAAGGTACGATGAGTTTGTCTCGAAGGTGGTCTTCTGGAAATCTCTAGGGACTTATCAAGCAAAGCCATTAGCTGAATTGAGGAAACAAAGGTATGGGTGCGGATGTGGGTGTTGATGTGGATGCAGCGATGCGGCACTTTCAAAAAACGCCAGCGCAGGGGTGAAGATATCTATAATATATCTATATCTATATACACACACACGCGCGCACATGCACACACACACACATGAGTCTGTTTTGACCTAGGTGATTCAGACCTGGGTCTTGTTTGACCTAGGTCTGATAAAGATTTTGGTCAAAGCATCTGAGGTCTAATTTTAATCAGACCTTGGTGGTCAAACCAGACCCAGGTCTGAATCAGACCTGGGTCAAAAAGGCCCAGGTTTGCTTCAGACCTGAGTCGAAACAGGCCAAGGTCTAATTTCAGACCTGGATCAGTTTTGACCCAGGTCTGAATCAGATCTGTGTCTCGTTTTTGGGCCCAGGTCTGGTTCAGACTGTTTGAACTGGGTGGTCAAACCAGTCAAATAGGCCCAGGTCTGCTTCATGTTAGAATCTCATCTGGTACCTGTATTGAGAAAAGAGAGAGAGAGAACAGAAGAAGAAAGGGAAGAAGGGGCCGCGGCTGACACGATTTCAACTATTGAAATCGTGACCTAAACTTGTATTAATATGTTTAAGAAACAATATGGATCCGGGTCTGGTGCATTGTCCAAACCTGAATAAAATAAAACTTTACAAACTTTACATGTCGCGGGTCCTATCAAGACTGTACATACAAAAGGTGTATTCGGGTCGGGTCCTAATAACCTAGAATACACTTTTTCACCCCCCCCCTCGTCAAGTTGATCATGATTTTGGACCATGAACAACTTGCCTTTAAGCATCCAAAAACGATCCTTTGTCAAGCCCTTTGCAAATATGTCTGCAACTTGTCTTTCAGTATTGACGAACTCAGGCTTGATCTCTTTTTCTTCAACCTTTTGTCTTACAAAGTGTTGGTCGATCTCAATGTGCTTAGCGCGATTGAATGACATGTTGAGAGCACTTTGATTGTCACATAGCAAGGTAGAGTGTGAGATCTTTTCTTCTACTTCAGTTAGTAGATGCCTGATCCATGTGGCTTCGACAGTAGCGGCAACCATGGATCTATACTCAGCCTCAGTGCTTGACCTAGCGATAGCCTTTTGTTTTCTACTGCTCCAAGAGACTAAATTTCTTTCAATGAAGACACAGTATCCTGATGTAGATCTTCATTCATCAGGATCCCCTGCCCAGTCTGCATCACAATGTACAGCAAGTTCATGCTCATTTTTGCCATATGACTGTGGTGAATATATCAATCCATCCCCAATGGTCCCTTTCAGGTATCTAAGAATCTTCTTAACCGCTTCCATATGTCCAGTACGTGGTGCATGCATAAACTGAGACACTTGATTGACTGAATAAACAATATCAGGACGGGTGAATGTGAGATACTGTAACATCCCTATTAAACTGCGATACCTGGTGGGGTCCTCACACAAATCTCCATCATGAGCGCTAAGTTTTTGGTGAAGCATACTTGTAATTCCTAGAGGTTTGCAGTCTTTCATGTCTGCCTTGCAGAGAACATCTACGGTGTACTTGTGCTGAGTGAGCGTCAAGCCATGAGCCTGGTTGTCAACTTCTACACCAAGAAAATAGCGCATGACAGCAAGATCTTTCATTTTGAACCTTTGACCTAGTAAGTTTATTACTTCTTTGATGTGAGCTTCAAAGTTTCCTGTGATGACAATATCATCAACATAAATTAACAGTAGAGTGGTCACATTCTGGCTTCTAAAAATAAATAATGAGTGGTCCAGTAGGAAACGTGAAAATCCATGTTTTTGAATCTCAAGCGAGAAGCTGTCAAACTAAGAACAAGATGCTTGTTTTAGACCATTGATAGCTCTCTTTAGCCTGCAGGCATGAGTTTTACAATTTTGTTCTAGATATTCAGGGGATTGTTCCATGTAAACTTCCTCCTTCAAATCCCCATGCATGAATGCATTTTTCACATCAAGTTGACTCAACTTCCATCCATGTTCAACAGTTAGGAAAAAAATAATTCGAATTGTTCTCGTTCTCACCACCGGACTGAAGGTCTCATCATAGTCTTGCCCTGCTTCTTGGGTAAATCCTTTTGCCACCAGTCTTGCCTTGTACCGTTCAATGGTTCCATCTGGTTTATACTTTATTTTTTAGACCCATTTACATTCGACAACATTTTTGTCAGGTGGTCTGGGAACAACTTCCCAGGTTCCACATTCATGTAAGGCCTGCATTTCATCATTCATGGCTTCTACCCATTTGGTAGAAGTGGCTGCCTGATAGTACATAATAAGTTCATCTTCCTTATTGAGAGCAGTTAAAAAGAGCTGAAAATTCAAGGAGAAGTTGTTATAGCTGCCCACCTATCAATAGGATGTCGTATCCGATTTAATTTTTTAACCTTTAGAGTATGAGAGGAAGTAGGATCGGCGACTGAGGCATGATTTGGATGGCTTGATGCTTTCGGTCTCTGTCTAGAATAGAAAATGCCTTTGTATCTGCCCGGTACGGATGATGGTACTTCTTCCTCATCCTGAGATCTCGATGTCCCAGTGTTCTCAAACATTTCTTCTTCTTGCTGCACACAATCTGGGGAACAAACTTCATTGGAACTAGCAAAAAATTCTGAATTCAGCCAAGGATAGTAAACTTCAGTTGTGTTAGAGGCCATGTCCGTTGTGTCGGCTCTGTGATCAAAATTTTGCTCATCAAAGACAACATTCCTTGAGATTCTGATGCGCCTGTTGGTTGGATCATAACACCTATATCCTTTGTAGTCATTAGCGTAACCCACAAATCTACACTTCTGAGCCTTGTCCTGAAACTTGTTTCTAAGAGACTGATCAATGTGCACATAACAAACACATCCGAAGACTCGCAAATCATGATAACTAGGGTGAGCTTTAAAAAGACAGTAATAAGGAGACTTATTTTCCAGAACAACCATAGACAGTCTATTTATCACATGTACGGCAGAACGAAAAACTTCTGTCCATAGGTTGATGGTAAGATTACTGTCATGAAGCATACTCATGACACTTTCAACGATATGCCTATGTTTTCGCTCAACAATCCCATTTTGTTGAGGGGTGTGTGGACATGACACCCTTCTTTCTATTCCGTTATTTTGAAGAAAAGAAATAAAGTCACGAGATGAGAACTCCACACCTCCATCACATTGGAAAAATTGGATGGACTCAGAAAATTGATTTTTACTAAGGAAAGAAAATTTTGAAACAAAAGGAAAACTTTCGACTTATTTTGTATGAAATATATCCAAGTGTATCAAGAATAGTTATCAACAAAGATTACGTAGTATCTGCTCCCAGATGCAGAGACAATTGAGGCGGGTCCCCATACATCAAAAAAAATTATCTCAAAAGGTTTTGAAGCTCTCTTATTAATGGAATAAAAAGGCTATACATGACTTTTGCATGAAAGACAACTGAAACACTTCTGACTTTTCTCATCCCCATTGAGACTTTCTTTTGGAATGAGATTATCAGAGACAAGTTTCTCAATAAAATGACTCCTACAATGCCCTAATCGACTATGCCATATGAAAGACTTATTACATTCAGAAATACTAAAAACATTTGCAGAAGAGGAGGAACACGACTCTAATGAAGACTTCGAATCTCGATGAGCATGGCGAACAGAATGACATGGAGCTTCTTTAAAGACATACATATTGCCTCGTCTCTTTCCTTCAACGAATGTTTCCCTCGTGCGTAGGTCCTTGACCTGCATAGAGAAGAGAGTGAATTCAACTGAAGCATGATTATCATAAATAAGTTTGGAAACAGAGACAATATTTTTCTTGATGTCAGGAGCGTGAAAAACATCAGAAAGTTCAAAAGTAGAATGTGACATGAGAATGACAGTTTTTCCAACATGAGAAACAGGATGGTGGGATCCATCACCAGTGACAATCTTACTCTTGCCAAAATAAGGAATAGGGTTAGAAAGTTTACCTGCATCACCTGTCACATGTTGTTGCCCCTGAGTCGACAAACCAAGTGCCTTCATCACTCTGCTTCAATTTTAATTCTGACAAGGCGGATATCAGCAGATCTTTAATCTCTCTACTATCTCTGATATTTGTGAACTTTCTTTTGGTTTCTGTCTGTGGAGCATTTCCTTTATTTTCTGGATTATGCCAACAATTCGCCTTGATATGCCCCCTTTTATTACAAAGGAAGCAAGTGAGGATGGATCTTTATCCCTGCGCATGAGTCAACATATTTGGAGTAGAAAGTAAACCACGTCCTCCGTGTCCACTTTGCCATTGCTCCTCTCGTCCTCATCCTCGTCCTTAACCATAAGTTACTTCTGTGACAAAAACTTCTTGGCTAAGTCACACAAACTCGGCTAAGGAGGCGCCACACTCGAGTCGACACACCCCGACACGGGTGCGGCTTCGGACTCGGCCCATACTTGGTCAACGCCGAGGCGTACTCGGTCAATGACTCGAGGCCGAGACCGTCCACATTTTGGACTCGGTCAACTTTGACCGAGTCCAAAAATGTCCGTTTTGATTTTTAAAATACGTTTTGGATACGGGTCGAGTCAGTTTCGGACCCGACCAGATCCAAATTTCATCTGCAGCCAAACCCTAAAAGGGGTTTATCGATAGGGAGAGGGGCTTACCCTCTCAATTTTGCCTCTCCCCCTCAGCCCCTGCAGCTTTCTCCTACACCCACGCCGACGATCCAGACTCCGACGACGGTACGCACATGTGCCAGCCACCGTCTCCCCCTCCGTCAACATTCAACAGGTATGTCGACCCTTCTGCACCCTCTGCTCGCAGCCTACCTCCTTGCACCCTCTGCTTGCAGAAGAGGGGCTCGACCCCTCTCTGTGCCTTCTATTCACAAAGGAGGGGCTTGGCCCCTCCTCGTTTCGCTTATGTCAGGCAGCACCTCCCGCCTCCACCCTCTACCCTCTGCTCGCAGAAGAGGGGCTCGGCCCCTCCCTTTGCCTTCGATTCATAGCAGAGGGGCTCGGCCCTTCCTCGTTTCCCTTATGTCCGGCGTGGCAAGGCTCGGCCTGTCAACCGAGCCCTCTCCTTCCCCTATCGAACAAAAGGGAAATGAGGAGGGGCTCGACCCCTCCTTGTTTTCCCTGCTGCCTTTGGCTTTTTGGCAAGGGCGAAGCCCCTGGCACTGATAAGGTTCAGTAGGGACTTGCCTTGCCCCTCTTTTTTGCGTTAGATAAGGGGTAGAACCCCTATCTCGAACCTGGTTTGCAGAGGAGGGCCTGGTTTGAACCTGATTTGCACAGGGGGAACGAATCTGGAGCTCCTACTACTATTATTTTGAAGTGTTTATTAACTTTATTTTATTTACTTATTTTCTTTTCAGTTTTTACTTTTCAGATATAATGGCGAGTTCTAGCGGTAGTGTCAATACATTTGGTTCAAGTTCTAACCCTGAATTAGAAGTTTCTCAACCACTTTGGAGGCTTGTGACAAAAGGGGTAAAAGCTAGTAGTGGTGGTGGTGGGAATATGCAGTTTTATTGTAATCTATGTAAGACTGTTTTCACAAGTTCTTATACGCGTGTGAAAGCACATCTTTTGCATATTCGTGGTCAAGGAATTAGGGCATGTTCTGGGGTTGACAAAGACATGTTAAAGCAATTAAAAAAAGAACATGAGGAAGCTGAAAAGAAGGAAATTGCAAAGATAATAAGCGATTCGATTAATTTGTCTTTTTGAAGACTGTTGATACATCTTGAGAGTATAAAGATATTAAATATTTAAAGAGATTATTTGTCGAAGTGATAAAAGAAGTGTGTGAAGAAAGTGTGGTGCAAATCATTACTGACAATGCTCCAGTTTGCAGTCGTGCATGAATGAATTTGGCAAGTGAAGATACATATTCACATATTTTTTGGACTCCTTGTGCAACACACAATTTAAATTTGGCACTTAAGAGTATATGTAATCCATCAAAAGATGATACACATGCACGTAAAATATGTTTATGGATTGAGGAAATAGAGCATGATGTTCGAAATATTAGAAATTTTGTTGTAAACCATCATCATGCTCTTTCTATATTTAATAGGCATTCTTATCTCAAGTTACTGAAAGTTGCTGAAACTCGTTTTGCTTCTCTCATTGTTATGATGAAAAGAATTAAACAACTCAAGAATGCATTGATGATGATGGTGGCTGATCAAGATTTGGGATTTTTATCGTACTGAAGATGATGTCAAGGCTCAAGCTATCAAAAAATGCATCTGTGATGATTTTTGGTGGGATAAAATTACATATTTTGTTGAATTTACAAAGCCTATTTGAGAAATGTTGAGAGAAGTTGACAAAGATGTACCCATGCTTCATAGAATTTATGAAATGTGGGACAATAGGATTGAAAAAGTTCAAAGTATCATTTTTAAACATGAGAAGAAAGATATTTCACTTGATGATTCAGAATTTTACAATCATGTACATTCAGTTTTAGTGAAAAGATGGGATAAAAACAATACACCTTTGCATTGCATGTCACACTCTCTCAATCCAAAATACTATGCAAAAAAATGGTTGACAACAGGTGTTGGTCGTGTTTCTCCAAATGAAGATCCTGAGATATCAAAAAATAGAATGATATGTTTGGGAAGACTTTTTAATGATCCTCACATGTTTAAGGTTGTAAATAGTGAGTTTGACAAGTTTTCTACTGGGAGATTTGATTATTTAGCAGCACTCGTGGCAAGGGACGAGGAAGATCCCCTTAATTGGTGGGCAACATATGGATCAGAGACACCAAATCTGCAACGTCTTGCAATGAAGTTGTTCTCCCAACCTGCTACATCATCTTGTTGTGAAAGAAATTGGAGTACATATGCTCAAATTCACAACATTAAAAGAAACAAACTCACTAGTAAAAGAGCAGATGATTTGGTTTATGTTCACTCAAATCTACGATTAATTTCTCGCTGCACCAAAGAAGAGTATAGGTACTTTTTTTTCTTTGTATTCAAAGTTTGTATTTAAATATTTGTATTCAAAATTTGTATTTAAATATTTGTATTCAAAGTTTTAAGTTAAACACTAATATAGTCATTTTTTGATGCAGTTGTGGACCATCCAAGAATTGGGATGTAAATCCCGAAGATTTTGACTTGGAGGGAGAACATAATTTGCATACTCTCAACATGGACTACCTTGATCCTGTTCTTCCCTCTAATTCAGACGATGAGGTAGATTTATGATAAGTTTTGTTGTTTATCACACTCGCGAGCTTCTTTATGTGTTATATTTTGGTAAGTTTGTGTTAAGAATTGCTTTTTTATTTTTGCTTTAAAATTTACAATCTTTATGTGTTAATTTATTGTTATATATATACAACAACAACAACAACTACGCCTTCATCCCAAAACAATTGGGGTCGGCGATATGAACCAACAAAGAAAATCATTCTGGGTCTTCCACATGAATCCTTCTCCTCCAATCATTTCTATCCAATGCCATGTCCTCGGTGAGGTTCAAAGCATTCATATCCTTTCCTATCACCTCCATCCATGTCTTCCTAGGCCTACCCCGACCTCTTTTAACTAATATATTTTCCCATTTCTCCATCCTTCTAACTGGAGCATCATTAGGCCTTCGTCGAATATGTCCAAACCACCGTAAACGATTCTCTCTCATCTTATTTTCAATGGGTGCAACGCCTACCTTCTTACGTATCTCCTCGTTCCGAATCTTATCTTTTATTGTATTTCCACACATCCATCTCAGCATACGCATCTCAGCTACACTCATTTTTTGAATATGATGTCTCTTGGCAGCCCAACATTCCGTACCATATAGTAAAGCGGGCCTAATAGTCGTCCTATAAAACTTTCCCTTCAACCGCAATGGCATTCTACGATCGCACAACACTCCAGTTGCACTCTTCCATTTCATCCACCCAACCTTTATCCTATGATTTACATCTCCATCAATTTCTCCATACTTTTGAATGATAGATCCCAAATATTTGAAAGAATCATCCACCGGTATTTCTTGCTCACCAAGGTTCACTACACTCCCATCTCTATTTCGTTGCTTACTAAATCGACATTCCATGTATTCTGTCTTACTCTTACTCAACTTAAAACCTCTTGCTTCCAATGTCTGTCTCCATAATTCTAACTTAGCATTAACCCCAGCTCTAGACTCATCAATCAAAACAATATCATCAGCAAACAACATACACCACGGCACATTTTCTTGAATTGATCTCGTAAGCTCATCCATCACTATAGCAAATAGGAAAGGGCTTAAAGCAGATCCTTGATATAACCCAACCGTTATAGGAAAATTGGTTGTCACCCCTCCACAAGTGCGGACATTGGTTACTACTCCTTCATACATATCTTTAATTATACTAATGTACTTGAGAGAAACACCTTTCTTCATCATTGTCCACCAGAGAACGTCCCTAGGTACTCTATCGTAAGCCTTCTCCAAATCAATAAAAACCATATGCAAATCTTTGTTCCTCTCTCTATTTCTCTCAATAAGTTGTCTAAGAAGATGTATAGCTTCCATAGTAGATCTTCCAGGCATAAAACCAAATTGATTCTCTGATATCATGACAATCTTCCTCAACCTAGACTCAATCACCTTCTCCCAAAGTTTTATAGTATGACTCACGAGTTTTATACCACGATAGTTTGTGCAATCTTGTATATCACCCTTATTCTTATATAGAGGCACCAAAGTACTCTTCCTCCACTCATTAGGCATCTTATTTGTCCGCCAAATCTTGTTAAAAAGATTTGTCAACCATTCTAAACCTTTCTCTCCCAAGCATTTCCAATTCTCGATAGGTATACCATCTGGGCCAACTGCCCTTCTTGATTTTATTTTCTTCAAAGCCTCTGCAATTTCTTTCTTTTGAATCTTGCGCATGAAGTCACGATTCATCTCATGAAAAGGAATGGAAAAGTCTCCAAGATCCTGAGCATGACTTTCATTAAATAGCTTATCAAAATAATCTTTCTATCTCTCCTTAATCTCCTCATCTTTGACTAAAACCCTTTGCGTTTCATCTTTGATACATCTAACCATACCCAGATCCCTCGATTTCCTATCTCTCATTTTTGTAATCCTATAAATATCCTTCTCACCCTCTTTGGTATCCAACTTGTCATAAACCTCCTTATATATCTTATCCCTCGCGTTCCGAACTACTTTTTTAGCTTCCTTCTTTGCTATCATATACTTCTCCAAATTCTCCTTATCACGACTTTTACTTAGATTTTTATAACACTCTCTTTTAACCTTAATAGATAATTTGACGTCCTCGTTCCACCACGATGTATCCTTACCTAGCGGTGCACCGCCTTTAGACTCACCCAATACCTCCTTAGCCACCTTTCTCATGCCACCCGCTATTTTATTCCACATAGATTCTGAATCCTCCTCGAGACACCAATCAACTTCCTTAACTACCCGCTCTACAAACATTCCGTGTTTAGCTCCTTTCAGTGCCCACCACTTAATTCTAGGATCTATCCTATGTCTATCCCTTTTGCGGCATTGTCTAATTCTAAGATCTAAAATTAAGACTCTATGTTGTGTAGCTACACTTTCTCCCGGTATAACCTTACAATCGATGCAACAACCACTATCTCTCTTTCTAAGTAGGAAAAAATCTATTTGACTCGTATCAACCCCACTTTTAATTGTTACTAGGTGAGACTCCCTCTTCCTAAACAAAGTGTTTGCTAAGATCATATCATAGGACAAACCAAAATCTAAAATCCTTTCTCCACTATCGTTTCTTTCTCCTATACCATAGCCTCCATGGATACTCTCAAATCCATCCCTACTAACACCTACATGCCCATTAAGGTCACCGCCGATGAAAAACCTTTCTCCATAAGATATCCCTTGTACTACTCCATCTAAATGTTCCCAAAATTGACGCTTAGTGGAATCATCTAAACCTACTTGAAGTGCATAAACACTAATAATATTAATAATATCCGTACCTAATACTAATTTAATAAGTAAAATCCTATCACCCTTCCTACGGACTTCAACTACATTATCTATAAACTCACGACTCATAACAATCCCTACTCCATTCTTATTCCTATTTATTCCTGTATACCAAATCTTATATCCCCAAGGTTCTATCACTTTTGCTTTCTCACCTACCCATTTGGTCTCTTGTAGACATAAAATATCAATCTTTTTCCTACACATAACATCTACTAACTCTACCAACTTACCAGTTAAAGACCCTATGTTCCAAGTGGCTAACCTAATTTTATGGTCTTGGACTAACTTCTTTACCCCCACCCGTCCAACAAAGTGAGGGAACCCTTGCCTATTTGACACCACACCCGGGCGCCGGTGTGACGCGTCGCTTCCGGGCGACGACCTAGCAACCCTTGCCCATTTATCACTGCCTCCGGGCCTATAGAGTACAACGCGTCGCTCAGTAGGGAACGCCCCAACGAAATTCTCATATTGGTTCATATTCATAGGGTATGACTAAGTTTTTATGCTGGTTGTCACAGGCCTACCGCAACCCTCCTCCTTTATCCGGGCTTGGGACCGACAGTGTATAACTAAACAGTTATACACAGGCGGAGTTATTGTTATATATATACTTATATATATTTAAAATATATATTTTTTAATATATATATATATATATATATATATATATATATATATATATATATATATATATATATATATATATAATATAGTCGAGTCCCCGTGTCCAATTTTTTGGAATTGCGCCGCACCCGCACCCATGTGACATAGCTTCTTGGGAATTTGTATGAACACGAGTTTCTTCAAAAAAACCCTTCAGAGTCATTTCATACTGGATCAATTTTACTGTCAAAACGTAGCAAAACGATTCATTTGATCATAAGCTGGATCAATTTAACTGTCAAAACGTAGCAAGACGATTCATTTGATCGTAAGCTGTGAACCTCCTCGCAACAAACTTGTTCTCGTTTATAGAACGGGGTCTCTGCATTTAATCATTATCAGGGCATCGTTTGTCGCTCTCACTATTCCTAACAAACGCTTGTCCTGAACAACCTTAATCTATTCTCATCTCTCAAAGCCTTACGCGGCCAACTGTCACCTGTTATGACTCACTAAGGCGTCATACTTTCTCAGAAAAGCTCACCCATCCGTAGAAGGTCCAAAACATGACCATGATCTAAAATCGCTAAAGATCTGATTTTCACATCAGGTATCAACATATAATCATGCTAAAACAGAAAGCCAAAACTATAGATTTATAACTGGCTTTCTCAAACAATCTCAGAAGATCATCACAGCTCACCATAACTTTTTATGGTAAGCAAAAACACAAGTTCCACGTCGGATCGCTCGATTCGAAAAATATACGACCGGACAAGGAATTACCGCCCTAGAGGGTATACCTGGTCTTGAACCATACAGTTCCTCACAGGAGTTCACCGTCTTTGCGGCTACCCGTTCGTGGACAGTATACATCCTCACAGAGAATCTACCACTCTAGCCGGGTCACATGGTCTTGATCATACATATCCTCACAGTGAAACCTTTGGGAAGCTGGTCTCCAACAAATGTCATATCCAATGAAAAAATCATTGTGATACACGCATCAACACAAATGACCGCTCTCAGGGTCGATAGCCACTATTACAATCAACAAGATCAATGCCGGATCACCTGGTCTGGGAAATGTATAACCTCACAAGGAATTCCGCCCTAGATGGTATACCTGGTCTTGGACCACACACTTCCTCATAGGAGTGCACTGCTTACTTGCTTTGAACTGCTTTCCTATTTGCACCGCTTACCTTGTTGCACTGCTTACCTGTTTGCACCGCTTACCGCTTGCACTACTTACCTTGTTGCGTTACTTGCCCGTTTGGACTGCTTATCTGTTTAGCTGCATATCTGCTTTAAACTGCATAACCTGCTGAATTAAATGTACTTAATTAAGTTTTCTGTTAGTCTCTCTTGTGCACCTACTAGTTTTTTGCTAAACTAACCCATTCTATGGGTACGAGTGATGATTAGGTACACCCCGGGCGATGGCGCGATTGCAATATGATTTCAAGACTTCTTCTTTCTGCTTTTAGCTCGCGTCCTCGACGTTTTGGGTTTGTAACGGATTTTTCTTGGGATATCCGAATTTTATGAGTTTTGGTTCTTTTAAATAACGTGCACAAAGTTGTCAGCTTGTCTTCTGAATTAACAAAAGTATAGTCTTCCGCTGATTTCATAAACACACTCTGGAGGAAAGAGATTTTCTCTAGTCTCTTGCCTGTTTTCTGAAAGGTTCGCAAGTTTAAAATTTTGGGGCGTTACAGATTGGTATCAAAGCTAAGGAAAGTAAGGATTCTTGACCATTGAGCATCCGCATCGCGCTGAGTATACAATTTTTCTTGCTTTATAAATGTTTTTAGCGTTGTTAAGCTAAGTGGCTTGACACGTTCGACTTATCTACCAACATTGCTTGGTTTTTGTAAACTACTCATGTTACGCATGAATAGTACCCATGTTTTGGCTTGTATTTCGAGTTTCTTGAGATTTTTGATCTTTGGTATCCCTTGTGTTACTTCAAGGATGGTAAGGAACTCCAACGAAGATTTTGCTGACCAATGGTCAAATATTAAGAAAAATTACCCTGACTTGTATTTTTACTAATGTAGGCCAAGGTAATTTCGCGGACGAAATTTTTTTAAGGAGGGTAGGATGTAATTACCTGAGTAAAAAAAAACCGTTTGGATCCGGTCCGGATCCGGATCCGGACTCGGATCCGGACCCGGATCCAACCCGGGTGATGAGTCGGCCGCGTGCTTTTAAAAGCACGCAACGACGAAGGGGGGGGGGGGGAGGTTCTCAAAACTTCCTTCCCCCTCTTGTCTCTCAGTCTCTGCATCCTCTCCCCCTCTCTCACTCTCTCGGTCTCTCTCCCCCGACCAACTCCCTCTCTCTACGTTGCCGAGCACTGCCACCGACGCCCCCTCCTTCCGGCGAGCTCCCTTTCGACGAGCACCTTTCGGCAGCCTCCCCAAGTACGCCCCTTTCCCCTCTTTGCTCTCTCGTTTCTTCCTCGATCCTCTCTCTTTCTCCCTCACCTTTCTGTTGCACAGGAAGGGGTTCGAGCCGCCTCCCTGCTGCCCTAAATCACAGGGGATGGGCAAAGCCCCCTCCGTGTAACTCTTTTCAGCGAGGGAGGGGCCGAGCCCCTCCCTGCACCGTGTTTGGTAAGGGAGGGGCCGAGCCCCCCTCCCTGTGCCACTATTAGGAGGGGAGGGGTCGAGCCCCCCTCCCTGTTCCTTACTCCCTGTAGGGTCACTGGAGGGGTCGAACCCCCTCCCTGTGTCCACTCTTAGCAGGGGAGGGGCCGAGCCCCTCCCTGCTCTCTATATCAGAAGGGGAGGGGGGACGAGCCCCTCCCTGCTCTCCTGTCAGCAGGGGAGGGGGGGTCGAGCCCCTCCCTGCTCTCCTGTCAGCAGGGGAGGGGGGGTCGAGCCCCTCCCTGCTCATAGATGTGACAGGGGAGGGGGTCGAGCCCTCCCTGCACCCTCATCTTCTCCGTGTTCAGCCGACTGACAGGGGGCAGAGCCCCCTGTCATCACCTCTTGTCGGCAGGGGGACTTCCCCCCTGTCTCCCTCTTTGGTTCGATCGACAGGGGAGCAGAGCCCCCTCTCCTTGTTCTTTCACATCAGGCAGAGTGGGGCAGAGCCCCCTGCCTGTGTCTTTTCTTCGACCGGTGGGCATGGTGGGAGGACTGGGTTCCTTCACGTCGCCCTATGCTTACTGGGTAGGGGAGGGCCGAGCCCTCCCTGTGTTCTATTTCTGCTTGGCAAACAAGGGCTCGTCCCCTGTCTTTGTTTCTTTTTTTTGCAGGACAGAACTGAGTCGTCGCCGCTGCCCTTTTTGCAAAGAAGGTAGATGACTGAGCCTCTTAGCCCTCTTTGCATATTCGGCAGGCAGGGGCGAAGCCCCTTGCCTCCCCGTTAGTGGCTTGCAGGGAAGGGCCTCCCCTCTTTGCTCTCTTGGAAGACAGGGCAAAGCCACCCTCGTTGTCTTCTTTAGGCAGGGGTGCAGCCCCCTGCCTCCCTGTTTCTCGCTCACAGCAGGTTGGTAGGGGCTCACAGCTCCTGCCCCTGCTTCTTGCGCTTATAGCAGGTGCGCAAGGGCATGATGCCCCTGCTTCCCTTACGTCAGGACGACGACAGTGCTCCTGACTTTCTATTTTTGGTGTTAGCTTGCTAAGATCGTCATTTTTGTAATTCGTACGACGGATCCCGCTCGCGCTCCGCGACCTGAGCCGTCCATCGCTTACAGCCGCAGACGCCAACAAGCTTGCAACTCTTCAAGGTAGGGGAAGATTGCACAGAAGACTTGGACAATTGAATTAAGTTCAATTAACTAAAAAGGACTATTAAATAAATAAATAAATAAATAAATAAATATATATATATATATATATATATATAGAAATATATATATTTATAAGAGTACACATTTAACTCAAGGACGCGGATTCACGATCCTTGTCCTTCACTTTCTGTCAGTCTTTACTTTGCCGTCCCGCATCACGCAAAGGTTTTGCGTTGCACTCCTGCTTACAGCCTTTACTTTGTCGTCATGCATCGCGCAAAGGTTTTGCGTTGCACTCCTGTTTACAACCTTTACTTTGCCGTCGCGCATTGCGCAAATGTTTTGCGTTGCACTCCTGCTTACAGTCTTTACTTTGCCGTCGCGCATGACACAAGGGTTTTGCGTTGCACTTCTGCTCACAGTCTTTACTTTACTGTCGTGCTTTGCGCCCAGGCTCTTGCTTTTGTATATGTTGTTACTGCCTTGCTATTGCAGATGACCCTCAGGTTCTCGCTCATTGCATACACTTTTAAAGCATCCTCGTGGAGGATGCAAGAGACATCTACCACGCTCCCCTTTGCGACAAGAGTTCAGTCGGGAGCGAGCGATACATCCTCGTCTAAGGAGAGAGATACCTCGCAAGGATTCTGGCTCTTCGTGTACGCAGTCCTGCAAAGTCAACTTGAGATTTTAGGGAGTTGCGCAAAAGCATCAAATATTGCCCAAATCGAAGCATTTGGAAGGAGGTGATTGACTGGTTCTGTTGAGAAACCAATATCCCGTCTATCGAGGCCGGTATCGAGTCATGCGAGGCGTGTAGATACCCCGATAGCGGACGAGATTCGAGATAATCACATGCCAAATATTGGCACAAGCTGCTGGCTGTTTCAAAAGATAAAGAATGTCAAAGTAAAGCTTGAAAAACATTACATCTTTGTGAAACACTCCTGTTGAGGCTCTTATTGAGGAGTTATACCCCTTTCATCCTAGAATACTTGTAGTCGTGCACTACACGTCTAGTACTGCGATGATCGGATGAGACGGTCGTGCGACCTCGAATAGTGCTAAATGCACAATGCTGTAATCACATAAAATGGCCTTACTTTCGCCTTCACAGGCAAGATGCTCGAGTGGTTTAAAGACCACAACATAGAATAAGTCGTTAGTTAAGCAACTCCTAACGCACCCATTCGCTTCTTGTTGTCTCTCAAAAGAGAGGACAAAGCGGTACAAAACTCCAATGGACAGGTTGTTAACAACCACCCCACGGACAATGATTCGGCCTCCCCAGTCATTGGAGTTAGGGGCTATAATAGTTAGCTCAACACTTCTGCAGAAGTTGGATGCATCCGTGGCACTGCTTATCCGCCTTTGGGGAATCCTCTCTCGGCTAAAACCGTCCCTTTAAGAGCAGACTCAACTAGCTATTCGGGTTATTGAAAATACATAGAATAACAGACGCCCGAACTAGTCTCAGTTGTTTCTACGTTTTGCCTGCGTGTACCCGCAGGCCAGTAATATTGAAACATAAAGTCTGTTCACACTGGTTGATTGCTTGCTTGCTTGGTAGTTCAGTATGCTACTCATTGAGCTGTACCCGCATGTCGAGGCGTTACTCTAGTTTTTTAAACTGCTTATGCAGTTTTTTGCTAACATCTAGCTTCTGATACTAGTTAACTGCTTATAATAATAGGATTATGCCAGGTGCTACATATTAGCATATGACTTGCTTTACCCCTTGGTTGATCTGCTTGATGCTTGTTGCAACATTGCACTTGTTGCAACATTGCACTTGTTGGCTTGCGTCTCTTATGATTGATGTGATTGCATACAACTCGTAATGTACGAACTGGTGGCAACTAATATTGTGATATAACTACTGTCGTATGATTGCTTATCATGTGTAGCTTATGAATGGCTTGCGATGCAATGGTTTATGCCTTACGATTAATTTAATTACTTGCTGATGGTAATTATATGTATTACGAGCATTGTTATGAGTGCTTGTCTTATTTAGTTGTTTTGTTTGACTGTTGGATATAGTTAGTTACTCTTCGCCTATAGAATCAACTGGATTGCCATATCTGCATGTTCTCGTGTGTCGTTTACGCATGCTTTGTTGTCCTATTTGAGGATTGCAATGTTCCTTGTGGCAATAACATGATGCGTAGTATTATATGTTTCTGTGTGATGTGATTGATATGCCACGTGATAAGAAATGTTGGAAGTATGCGATAATATGTTCATGGTTCTTATAACCTTATTGGAGGAATGGGTGATCGTGTGTTTTATTTTACTATGTGAAGTGATATGATGCATATTGCTGATATACATGCTTGTGCCCATATTGTGGCTATTGACCCCAAGAGCGGTCAATTGTTCGGAGCAGTCAATTATATGCATGCATGTATCACTAAGTAGGGTGTTTGTTGAGGACCTCATTTCCAAAGGTTTATCTGCGAGGACATGTATGATCAAGACCAGGTAACCGGTTAGAGTGGTAGATTCTCTGTGAGGATGTACACTGTCCACGAACGGGTGGCCGCAAAGAAGATGAACTCCTGTGAGAAAGTGTATGGTCCAAGACCAGGTATACCATCTAGGGCGGAATTCCTTGTGAGGTTATACATTTCTCAGACCAGGTGATCCGACATTAATCTTGTTGATTGTAATAGTGACTATCGACCCTGAGAGCGGTCATTTGAGTTGATGCGTGTATCGCAATGATTTTTTCATTGGATATGACATTTGTTGGAGACCAGCTTCCCAAAGGTTTCACTGTGAGGGTATGTATGATCAAGACCAGGTGACCCGGCTAGAGTGGTAGATTCTCTGTGAGGATGTACACTGTCCACGAACGGGTAGCCGCAAAGACGGTGAACTCCTGTGACGAAGTGTAGTGACTATCGACCCTGAGAGCGGTCATTTGAGTTGATGCGTGTATCGCAATGATTTTTTCATTGGATATGACATTTGTTGGAGACCAGCTTCCCAAAGGTTTCACTGTGAGGATATGTATGATCAAGACCAGGTGACCCGGCTAGAGTGGTAGATTCTCTGTGAGGATGTACACTGTCCACGAACGGGTAGCCGCAAAGACGGTGAACTCCTGTGAGGAAGTGTATGGTTCAAGACCAGGTATACCCTCTAGGGCGGTAATTCCTTGTCCGGTCGTATATTTTTCGAATCGAGCGATCCGACGTGGAACTTATGTTTTTGCTTACCATAAAAAGTTATGGTGAGCTGTGATGATCTTCTGAGATTGTTTGAGAAAGCCAGTTATAAATCTATAGTTTTGGCTTTCTGTTTTAGCATGATTATATGTTGATACCTGATGTGAGAATTAGATCTTTAGCGATTTTAGATCATGGTCATGTTTTGGACCTTCTACGGAAGGGTGAGCTTTTCTAAGAAAGTATGACGCCTTAGTGAGTCATAACAGGTGACAGTTGACCGCGTAAGGCTTTGAGAGATGAGAATACATTAAGGTTGTTCAGGACAAGCGTTTGTTAGGAATAGTGAGAGCGACAAACGATGTCCTTATAATGATTAAATGCAGAGACCTCGTTCTAGGAACGAGAACAAGCTTGTTGCGTGGTGGTTCACAACTTACAATCAAATGAATCGTCTTGCTACATTTTGACAGTTGCACTGCTTACTTGCTTTGAACTGCTTACTTGTTTGCACCGCTTACCTTATTGCACTGCTTACCTGTTTGCACCGCTTACCGCTTGCACTGCTTACCTTGTTGCATTACTTGCCCGTTTGTACTGCTTACCTGTTTAGCTGCATATCTGCTTTAAACTACATAACTTGCTGAATTAAATGTACTTAATTCAGTTTCCTGTTAGTCTCTCTTGTGCACCTACTAGTTTTTCGTGAAACTAACCCATTCTATTGGTACAGGTGATGATTAGGTACACCCTGGGCGATGACGTGATTGCAAGATGACTTCAAGACTTCTTCTTTCTCTTCTTAGCTCGCGTCCTGGACGTTTTGGGTTTGTAACGGATTTTCATTAAGATATCCGAATTTTGTGAGTTTTTGTTCTTTTAAATAACGTGCCCAAAGTTGTCAGCTTGCCTTCTGAATTAACAAAAGTATAGTCTTCCGCTGATTTCATAAACACACTTTGGAGGAAAGAGATTTTTTCTAGTCTCTTGCCTATTTTCTGAATGGTTCGCAAGTTTGAAATTTTGGGGCATTACAGAATTTGTCATCAAAGGTCTTGTCCTAGAACGCCGCAACAAAAATGGTTTAGCGAAAAGAAAGATAGACATATAATAGAAACCATTAGGACTCTTTTTAATTTCAAAAGATATTCCAAAATTTTTTTAGGCCGAAGCCGTTCTAACCTCAACATACTTAATTAATAGAACTGCTTCGTCTTTGTTAAAAAATGTTTCTCTAATTACAAAACTTTTTAAAATGACTCCCAATTTTAAAAGACTGAGAATCTTTGTTGTAAGTGTTATGTTCTTACTCATAAAAATGATAAACTATCGCCAAAACCAAGGTTTGTATTTCTTTATTCATAGCACTCGTTCATTAAGGACAATTTTTGGCCTGATTATATGACTCTATATCGAGGGGCAAAGTTTTCACAGGATACAAATATATCTGGAGGCCTATGTATTCTAGTTGATTTCCTAAGAGTGCTTGGTTCTATGCTAGAATATTGTTCTAAGGCATTTTGATGTCTGTCACTAGTTCTTATTTCATATTGGATAACTGGAGGTTCACTACCAATGTCAATAGACCCACTATACTGAATGTTGGATTGAGGTTCATCATTAACATCATTGTTTAATATCTCACTATTACTTTTAAGAAGTAATTAAAGAAAAGAGTAATCGTTATTTTCTTTAATAGGCACATTTAAATAAGAGAAACTTTCTTGCTCTATAAACGTAACATTCCTTGATATATTTATCATTTTTAAAGTCATAACATCTAAATACTTTTTGGGTTTCTCTATAAGCAAGAAAAATACAAGGAATAACTCTTGGTGAAAGTTTGTTATTTTTATTTACAAGGACAAAACATTTATATCCAAAAGTCTTTAGTCTGAAACAGAGTTACCAGAAGCTTCTTAGGTAGGTGGGAAGCTCGCTTCGGAAGCGCGATACTATTCGCTTCCGAAACTTCATGGGAATCTCGATTCCCTCACGCTTCTTCTATGCTTCCCACACACATGGTCTATGCTTCCTATATGCTTTTCTCACGTTTCTTTTCATGTATTTTCTCTCATGCTTTCACTTACTTTCCATGTACTTTCTTTAAATTAGTAACCATCATTGTTAGATTTTAACAAAAATTTAACTCTTTTACTGAAAAATCATGAAATATAAGAATCATCAATTTTATTTTAGTTTTTATTGGTTTCTTGTTCGATTCCTATTCAATTAGCATATTGCTTCATTTTTTTTAATATTTTGCTTTTAAATTGATACTTTTCTTCCTGCTTCCTATAAATTTTAAAATGCTTCACTTCTCGCTTCCACTTCCCGTATCCTTTCCTGCTTTCGCTTCCTAGTTTGACAACCTTGGTCTGAAATAGTCAGGGTTCTTTATAAAGTTTTTCATAGAGAGAAATATTTTGAAGTTTGGTTGAAGGAAGTCTGTTTATGAGGTAAACCGAAGTGAGAGCAAATTCTGCCCAAAAGTGTTTCAGAACATTTTTAGATATAAGCAGGGTTCTAGTGGTTTCCACTATATGCCTATCTTTTCTTTCGGCCAAACCATTTTGTTGAGGCGTGTTTGCACAAGATTTTTGATGTAAAATGTCGTGATTCTCCAAATAATTTTTAAAATCTTTTGACGTATACACTCTCCCTGAATCAGACCGAAATATACAAATATTGGTTTTAAGAAGATTCATGACAAGTTGTGAAATGTTTTGAAAGTTTCAAAAACTTTATATTTGTGCTTAAGAAAGAATATCCAAGTAAAATATGAATAATCATCCACAAATATCATAATAAGTAAATCCTTCTTTAGAGGCAATAAGAGCAGGACCCCAAACATCCAAGTGTATTAATTCAAGCGGTTTGGAGGCAACAAAAGTTTTCTATTGATAGTGAATGACTTATTTTCCCAACAATACAGTCAGTACATTAGATTTTTTTTTTTTACAAATTTTTCTCAAATGAGATATATTGGACAATTTATAAATGCTAGGATGACCTAGTCTTTGATGTTATAGAAAAATATCCAATTTTGTCTCTTGAAGCAAAAAAAATCTTTGGAAATGATCAACCGGTCAATGTAGTAGAGATCTCCTTATCTATGTCCTTCCCCAATTTGCTTGCTGGATTGAAGAACTTGTATAAAACAGTGGTTAGATATGAAGGAGACCTTACAACCATGGTCGTTTATTGGGGAAGCTAAAAGAAGATTTAAGTTAAGTTTTAAAACAATTTTGATTTTTAGAATAGAAAAATTTGAAGAATTATTCAATTTCCTTAATTTCAAGAGAGGATCCATCCGCGGTAAAAACATTAGATCTACTTGAATTAAAAACACAATAAGAGAGCATAATACTATAAGGGGTTATATGAAATTAGGCACCAAAATCTAGGAGTTAAAAATCTTACCGGGAGGTGAGGAAGAGGAGACTGCAGCACCAGTTAAGAAGGATGAGCTTTTGAGTTGCGGTTGTAGAGCTTTTGAATTGCGGTTGTAGAGCTTCTGCAAGTTGAAACAAGGACATGCCTTGGTAGCCGGAGTTAGAGGCTTCCTTGTTCTCCTGAGAAGCTTCTAGGGTAACTACTCTTTTTTCATCGCTTTTGAATTCAGAGCAAAGAGATTTGATGTGCCCCGGTTCTCCACGATTATGACAAGTAACTTTTCTTTTTTACCATATCTCCTATCATTGATCCTTGACTTCCAAGAATTATTCTTATAGAAGTGAGGAGGCTTATAGGAATGAGTATTGACACCGGGTTTAGAAACCGCCAATACCTTGTCTTTGGTCTCCCTAGATTCGGTCATGGATTTTAGCCTTGTTTCTTCCATACAAACTTAGGCTAAAGTCTCATATAAAGGTGGAAGCTCCTCTTGATTTTTGTTCTGGTGGATGATGGAAACACGAACATGTTCAAATTTGGGCCAAATTCCTCTCATGAATTGAAAAAATTGCTTAATAAGGATTTGATTTTTTCTACGGCGAGCATCATCAAGGGTATCCCAAATATGTTCCATTTTAGCCATTTGGTCCCAACGTCTTTTGAGAGTACCATAGTACTCTCTAACGCTTCTATCACCTTGCTTGCATTTGTGAATCTTATCTTGTAATTCCCATTTATGGGCACCATCATGTTGGGTATAGGTTTATTTGATATAAACCCATGCTTCATCCGCCCTCTGAAATTCTAATATATTCTTGCAAGGTTCTTCACACATACTCCCTATAAATATGAATAAAACATTGGCATGTCCTACATCCTATGCCTTAATGGCCTTTTTGTAATCTAAGATAGTCTTTTCTCTCTGTTTGTCTTTAAGAGATTCCTCTTTTGTAACATCATCTTCTTGTGGGAATAGGTTGAGGTTCTGATATGAAGTCATCAACATAGTCCCACAAATCTTTGCCCACCAAAATTCTTTTCATAGGGGTGGCCTACATGTTATAGTTTTTCCCATCAAATTTGACGAGAACAACCGTAGCTACTGTTTTTTTGACCATTGTTCTAAGAAAAGAAAGAGTAGGGGAAGAGAATAGATAGAGAAAAGAAAAGAAGATTGCAAGAATTATGTTGAAGAAATTTGATGGTACACTTTTCGAGGCAACGAACCAACAAACTAATGCTCCACCAATCTCACGATCCTCCTATTGATCTTCAAGTACATGTTACAACTCAAAAAACCAATGCTCTGAAACCATGTTGTAATGAAATGAGCAAAGTAATACAAGGGAGTGCCTCTTATGGGCATACAAGAACACAATAGCAAATGGCACAGGGACTTCTTATGGGTCAACGCAAGATTACAATCACATAAGCCACTTATGGGCCAAACACAAACATAAAAAATATAGGATCTTATTAGAAGAGTGCTTGAGAACAAGCTTGACATACAAAAAGGGTTACACCCAAAAAAAGAAGCAAAAACGTGTCATTGGGAAGTGCTCCCAACAACTAGAAATATAACTATTGGGATCACTCCGAACAGCTCTATTTCAAGAGTATTATAAGGACTATAATGCCCCGCAAGATTACAATCACATAAGCCACTTATGGGCCAAACACAAACATAAAAAATATAGGATCTTATTAGAAGAATGCTTGAGAACAAGCTTGACATACAAAAAGGGTTACACCCACAAAAAGAAGCAAAAACGTGTCATTGGGAAGTGCTCCCAACAACTAGACATATAGCTGTTGGGATCACTCCGAACAGCTCTATTTCAAGAGTATTATAAGGACTATAATGCCCTTGATAAAAAGAATAAATTATAAAAACCTAAAGTTCCCCTAATGAATACAACTAATTACATAACGGGAAATAACTAAAATACCCCTAATGGGTTTTACTTATTACATCAAGATATATATATATATATATATATATATATATATATATATATATATACTTTAACACGTAACTAAACCAACAAAATCACAATACAGTGCCACTAAGGCTACAATGGATCACAAAAGCAAAGTGGCCACTTATGGACCTACACACTCTCACAAGGAGAAACACAAAATGCTTAGAAAAGCATACCTATTACAATGGGGAAGATCCCCTTATATAGACAAAAAGAAAAGACACAAGAAGAAGAAGACACAAGAATAAGACAAAAGAAGAAGAAGACTAAAGAATAAGACAAGGGAGAGAGCAAGGGGGGCAGCCCAACTAGAGGTTGGGCTAGCCCCCAATGGTCATAAATATGACTGTTGGGACTAGCCCAATGACTAGTTGGGCTGTCCCAACAGGCATATTGACTATAAAAAAACCAAAAAAGGAAAATAATAAACAAAAGCTACAAAGCCCCTAATAGGCTGACTGCTATTACAACGGGAATGACTGAAATATCCCTGTTGTGTATTTCAGTTTACATACACAACAATAAAGTCAGCCCCTAATGGGCTGACCCCTATTACTATGGAAAATGACTGAAATAACCCTGAGGACTATCTCAGTTTACATACACTATATATTTACAAAAAGTACACAATCTCTTAACACTTACCTTGCAGTTGCTGCTTATGTAATTCTTGCTAATATATATCTTGCCTGAAGTGCCTCAAGTTCTTATTCCATGTGACATTGATGACCTAAAAACAACTTTCAGACCAATGCTGTGCTGGCAAGGCGTTTGCTAGACCAAGAATTGGAACCATCTGTTATTTTGAACATGTCTCCCACTGAACTGAAGGTAGTGCATCCATGTACTCACTTCAATTTATCTTATTTACTGATTTATATGTGTCACATATTGTGCAAAGTGAATTTTAATTCTGAAGTAGGCCATTGGTATTAACTTCTCTCATATGGCAATAAATCATGAATCTGTATGTTCATGGAGTTCTGTTTCTGTATGGGTACTTTATGTGTGCCCACAAGTAATTCTGTTTTAGTCCAAATTTCGTTCATGTTCAACTGAGCTGCATATATTAGATGTCCTGAAGGAAATTTTTTGTCTCTATTCTTCCTTAGGAAATGCTTCCACAGATTTTATTCTTTTATTTTGAAGATAACAATGGTAACAAGTATAGACATTGTTAATGGTATTGATATGTACAGGAATGGAAATTTTTCCTTTAGATGACAAATATTTAAGTATATAGTGTGCCAAAACTAAAACCCTTCACAAAATAAAGTGTTAAACAGAATGAAAGATAAACTGAAATTTTGCGGTTCAGGGCGTAAAAGATCTCTAAAAGTTGAAATTTTATTATTCCACTATATATAGGAAATTTTCACAATAGGAACACTGAGCATTTAAAGTTCTTGTGATTTGTCAAGTGCCAATGCATACACATCTCTATATACATGTACCAACATTTGAAACTTTCAAACATGCTGATTTAGGGTTGATCAACCATTTTAGAGCACAATGCAGACTTTCAAAGGACTTTCCATTTGATGTCATATCAATTGGGATAGGTGTCACATATGGACCTGTGAATTTGGACAGTTCTGAGCAAGGAGGTTTGGGAATTTGGCGACCTTAGAATTTTAAGAATCAACTGTATATGGATCTTTGGTTAGTGTAATTGAAAGTGAAGGATCAAAAGGAGAGTGTAGAAACAGTTTATAAATTCGCCCCGATGGAGTGTGACTAGTCCATTAGTATCACAGACATTCAGCAAGGAAATTGAAGTGAGAGGAGAGGTGCTGCTTGTTATATATATATATATATATATATATATATATATATATATATATATATATATATATATATATATATATATATATATATATATATATATATATATATATTCTTTATGGATTTATATCAAAATACCCGATAGGGGTATTTTGGTAATTTTGTTGTACATTTTATTTTTCTTAGGTTTTTCTTTTCTTATTTTTTTGTATTCTTTTTTTTCTCTTTTCTTTTTTATTTTCAATGTATTGGGACCATTGGGGGCCCCACTCTTATAGTCGTTGGGGTCCCCAACGGTCATTAATATGACCGTTGGGGCTCCCCAACGACTATAATGGGGGAACCTCGTTAAGGACCCAATTAACTTCGAGGTTGCGTCGTTTAAGCCTCAAATCCACCATAGTTGCGAGAGCGAGAGTGGTGGAGGCCGAAGCACATTCCATGAGGTCGAAACCATGGAATTCTACGTGAAGAATGCAACAGGGAAAAAGCATGTGCAATGACAAGGCAAAAACGAAAGACAATAATGCGAAAAGCAAGAGCCTGGGCGCGAAGCGCGATGACAAAGCGAAATAACAGAAATAGGAAGTGCAACAGCAAGAGACAAGGATCGCGAAACCGCGTCCTTGAGCAAAAGACATGAAGTAGTAAATACGAAAGCAAAAGCCTTGGCGCAAAGCGCGGAGACAAACAGAAACAGGAAATGCGAAAACAAAGGACAAGGATCGCGAAACCGCGTCCTTGAGCAAAAGACAGTAAGTAGTAAATACGAAAGCAAAAGCCTCGGCGCAAAGCGCGACGACAAACAGACACAGGAAATGCGAAAGCAAATGACAAGGATCGTGAAACCGCGTCCTTGAGCAAAAGTGTAACGACCCCAACTCATCCCCTTTGAAAATGTGGATTTTTTTTTTCAAACAGTGCGGAAAACTTCCCAAAGACCCAGGGTCCTCACAGTTCCAATTTCAACTGGATAGCCACAAAAGAACTTGCAATTAACATCCATAATCTAACCAATACCTTTATTCATGAATTAAAAACTAATCTCAAATATAAAGTGTTTGACTCAACAGAAAGTAATGTAACCACTGATGACCATAAGCAAATAACAAGAACACTAGACTGAAAAACCAAAATAAAGAGCCACTCTGTCCACAAAGGAAACTGTCAAAACTCATTGTGACTCCCGCGCCCTCGACAGTAGCTGTCGACTTCACTGATCACCTGTTTCTGCGAAAAACCAATGAAGTAGGGTGTCAGAATCGAAATCCTGAGCACAACTACTTCTTAATGAAACAAGTTAGATAAAGAGTTAAGATGAGATATCATGCAACAATTGAAGGAAAATACATACAAGACAGTTTTATATCATTTGAGAAACTATTCATGCAACAATCGTAAATGCTAAACATGCAAAGACAGTAAAGCAGTAGCATGTACTAAGAATTCAGCATGTAACACGAAATAAACATTCAACACTTACCATCATGTAATGATTACGGAATCATTAAAGTATGCATGCTCTAATGCATAATAGGAAAATGCATGTCTTTTGTGCAATGCATGAATCATTTTATTATCTTCCATTAAGTCTTTTGTTTCCTTAAGCATGCTCTATTAAATGCATACAACTTTAAGTTTCTCTTTTTAATTACCGTTGCCCGCGGATACACCAAACGGGTACAAACCCCGAGGTCAAGTTAGGTTCCCAGGGTAGCTTAGCACACAATTTGTATTTTATTACTAGGTTCCAAACTTAGCCCTCGACCGAATCACCTTCGGAACATTAGACCTCCATATTTAATGTCGGGGACACAAGGGACACCCCACGCCCACAAGTGCCACTTCCTTGGTACAAAAAACAACAGCTGTGTCAAACACACCACTCTCGGGTAAGGTGGCGGACTCTCCCTAAAACCGTGGCCAGGAGAAGGAACCTCAATATCGGGTTCAGGGAACCAAAGTTAAGCACACGGAGTTTTGTATCCTCACAGTCTCCCCAAGACCGGATTTCTAAGATCCCCATTCTCCAGATGGGTGATCCCAGAAGGTGTATTACACTGTGCTTTATTATTACTTTTTATTAAAAATTAATTTTCTTAAGTTTTGCAACATCATATGCAAAAAGAAAGATAAAAGCTCGCATCTACCTCGCGAGAGCCATCACAGGACTCCGGCCTGTGGAAACATATAGAACAGTGCAATAAAGCTGAAATATTAATAAAGCATGATCTTTGCAATGAATTGAAATGAGTAAGGGAAACATTTCCACAGCTCGGGTTTACCAAACCCTCGATGATTCATTTTGATCACCGGAGCACTAATGCAAGAAATCACAATCATATGTAATGTATGCAGTGGTATTAACATGCCTGCAAGGTATAGTCATATATGTACCAAATTAATCCATTGATAATGAACATGAAATATGACATTCCCATATGCAAATTAAACTGCCCATGTTATACCCTTTTTCCCGTTCATATGCATGGTATGCACATGCATGCATCTTTATGCAATTATCACCACATATGGTTCTAACCATGAATTGTATTGAGATGAACAAAAGAGCATTCATGTATTTATGTATATGCAACAACACATTTCAAGTTCATCAATGTGTAAGCATGTTCCAACAGTCATGAAAACCACCTCAACTCCTAACGTAAAAAGAAGTAAAACTGTAGGTACATAATTCATGCTCAAGATTTATCATGCATCAAAAGATTAGAATTTTAACTTTCCAATCACATAACCAGGCCTTGTTTTCATATGCTAACAACCTATGTTACTAACATGTCATGATTCCCAGCATAAGAGAAGTTTTGTAATTAACAGCACAGCCCAGCCGACCCTATCGGCTGGGTCTGACAACATATACACAGGCCCAAAACAGGGACTGTGTATGCTGTCCGGAAACGTATCACAAAAGGGAAGCCATGTGCTAACATCCCTGTTTATATATATATACAGACCTATATATATATGTCTGTGAAAAGATTAAACCCAGCCCAGCCGACCCTATCGGCTGGGTCTGGCAGCATATTCACAGGTCCAGTGTGGACCTGTGTATGCTGTCAAAAACGACAACATAACCCATTTCGAAAACCACCATTTAATTACTTTATATATATATATATATATTTTTTTCTTAAAAGAAACACACCAAGCCCAGCCGACCCTGTCGGCTGGGTCTGACAGCACATTCACAGGCCCAGTTGGGCCTGTGGAAATTGTCAAGTAACCCCCACCTATGCAGAAAATACATATATAACATTTTTGTTACAACCCTGCCCAGCCCAGCCGACCTTGTTGGCTGGGCTTAACAGCATATACACAGGCCGAGTGTGGGCCTGTGTATGCTGTCAACAACAGCATAAAAATTTATTTACGCAAAACTGCCTGCAAATGATATTATGTGTTTTTTTTTTTAAGAAGACACCCACGCCCCAGCCGACCCTGTCTGCTGGGTCCAACAGCATGTACACAGGTCCAGTTTGGACCTGTGTAGGCTATCACAAACAACAGCACTACAAATTTCAAAGAACTGATTTTTTTTTATTGATTCATATACCTTTTTTTTTTTGAAAAGAGTGGGTCCAAAAGCATGTACACAGGTCCAGTTTGGACCTGTGTATGCTGTCAAAAACAACATACCACCGATTTTGCAAAACTGCCCCCTAGTATATCATATATATATCTACATATATATATTTTTTTCTGAAACAACAAAAATACAGCATATGCGAAAAAGGATAACGGTGGAAATCGAGGGTCCACTGTTCCTCTATGGATTTCCATCAAAAGATGCATGGAAAATCCAATCTTTACTTTATTTCTCACTCGTTTCAAGAAGTACCTGTACCTTTTTGGAAAAAAGAGAATAGAGGTTGTGGAGGGCGTTTGGGCTGAGCTCCGATGCCTCCCACCTTCTTCTTCTACCTCCTGCACTCCTCCTTTCTTTCTCCTCTCTCTCTCTCTCTCTCTCTCTCTCTCTTCTTCTCTCCTCTCTTTTTCCTGTTTTTTTTTTCTCCAACCAAAAGAAAGAGAAAGGGCTGCCCCCCCCCCCCCCTTCCTTCTCCTATTAGTAGCTGGAAACTCTTTAGTGAGTTTCCAAATTTGGGTCTCCCACATTAGGGAGTTTCGAGGTTTTTGGACTCCTTTACTAATAAATTTTTTGTTGACTTTTTGACCTACCTTACTAAAAAGGTATGGAAACCTCTAAACCCCTTTTAATTAGGGAAGAGGGTTAACCCTAAACCCTCTTAACCCAAATCCCGAAATTAATAAAAATCATTAAATTAATAAATTTATTTTTTTGAATTTACTTATTAATAGGTATTCAAAAGTTCCCAAAATTGGTCATGTTGACCATGGGGACTTTTTATGTGCTAATAACCCCAATTTAAAGCTTTCAGCTGAACTTAAAGTCATAAAAATGTTAAGCTTGGATTTTGGATTGGATCCGGATCCAAGATCCAAGATCCAAACCCATACTCATACAAAATTTGGATTAGGACTTGTATCAACTCCAGATTTTTATAGGACCTAACTAGGACCCAAATCCATAAAAATTTGGATCCTACACCTTGGATTCAATCCGATCCAATTTCGGATCCGTATCAACAAACTGCTAAAATTTTAGAAAACGTGATTTCTGGGCCAACCGAAACTCGGATTTGAAAAAGTAAAATACCATTGCGCTCAGAATTTCGAGACGCATCCAACGATATATTACATGAATATCAAATTCCGAATTTCGCCCGAAAATAACCCGAACTTCGCTTGAATTTTGCTTGAATTTAAAGGTTGAATTTATAACTCTTTGCCACACATCGATTGGCTTGTCTAGACCCTGATGATGAGACTTGGGTCAAACCCAAACTCTAAGACCTTGGTCTAAAACTCGAGCCTCAAACGATTTTCTTACCAGACTTAGCCAAATTTCAAAGTTTTCATGAAGCGACTAAGATCTGAAAACACGAAATCTTACATCCCTACCCCCTTAAAAGAATTTCGTCCTCGAAATTAGAACGTACCAAATAAAAGAGGATAGTGTTGACGCATATCTGCCTCAGGCTCCCAAGTGCATTCATCTAGCCCATGATGCTGCCAACGCACCTTTACGAACGGAATCGTCCTACTGCGTAGTACCCTTTCCTGGCGTTCCACAATCTCTATCGGCTTCTCGTCCGTAGTTAAGTCAGGTTGTACCTCGATCGCCTCATAATAAATTACGTGTGAGGGGTCAGGTACGAACTTTCTCAACATCGAGACATGAAAAACATCATGAATCTGCGAGAACTGAGGAGGAAGTGCTACCCGATATGTCGTCTCTCCGACACGTCCAAGGACTTCGAAAGGTCCGACGTACCTAGGACTCAACTTTCCTTTCTTTCCAAACTGGAAGATACTTTTCGTAGGCGAGATTCGAACAAACACGTGATCGCCTACCTTAAAACTGAGCTCTCTACGCCGCTGATCGACATAACTCTTTTGCCTACTCTGAGCTGCAATCAACCTTTGCCGAATTAAACGCACCTGATCCGCATAGTGCTGGACGATTTCTGGAGACTCCATTGCTGTCACTCCAACCTCATCCCAACAAACTGGAGATCTACACGGTCGGCCATACAATGCTTCATACGGAGCCATACCAATACTAGCATGAAAGCTATTGTTATAAGAAAACTCTGCAAGCTTCACATGTTTGTCTCAATCACCTGCCCAATCCAAAGCGCACGCTCTTAACATATCCTCGAGCATTTGAATCGTTCGTTCTGACTGCCCATCTGTCTGCGGATGGAAAGCAGTACTAAACTTAAAGGTAGTGCCAAGGGCTTTCTGAAGTTGGCGCCAAAATCGAGATGTGAACCTCGGATCCCGATCTGACACTATCGAACGAGGCACTCCGTGAAGCCTAACAATCTCCTCTACGTAGAGATCGTCCAAGCTTTCCAAGCTTTGACTAATCCTGATCGGAAGAAAATGAGCACTCTTTGTCAACCGATCCACAATCACCCATATGGCATCTCGTTGAAGTCGAGTCTTAGGCAGCCCTACGATGAAGTCCATTGAGATATCATCCCACTTCCACTCTGGAATCTCAAGAGGCTGCAAAAGACCACCTCGTCTCTGGTGTTCAATCTTCACTTGCTGGCAAGTAAGACACCGAGATACGAACTCCGCGATGTCCCGCTTCATCCCATTCCACCAATACATCCTCTGAAGATCTTTGAACATCTTGGTGGAACCGGGGTGAACAAAATACTTTGACCTATGAGCTTCACTCATCAACTCTTCTCGTAACGCTTTTGGAACCCACCATCGGTCCCCGAACATAATGGTTCCGCCCTCCTCCAGGCGAAACTGCGCTTCTGGCTTCTGAGCACTTTCGCACAACTTTTCAAAGTCCGGATCTTTTGATTGGAGTTCCTCGATTCGATCTATGATCTCTGGTCGTGCCTGCATTCCGACACAAAGGATGCGCTCGGAGTCGTCAGAAAAAGGTTGCCATCGTACGAACTCCTTGACCAGATTCCAACTGCGTCCAATCAAGCTAGCTGCTGTGACTGACGCCTTTCTACTAAGTGCATCAGCCACCACATTCGCCTTACCCGGATGGTAAGCGATGGAGAAGTCGTAATCCTTTAGGAATTCCAACCACCTACGTTGCCTCAAATTCAAGTCCCTCTGGGTGAAGATATATTTGAGGCTCTTGTGATCGGACATCACCTCAAACGTTTCCCCATAAAGGTAGTGGCGCCAAATCTTCAACGCATAAACTACTGCCGCTAACTCCAAGTCATGTGTGGGATAATTCTTCTCATGCACCTTTAGCTGTCGGGAAGCGTATGCTATGACATTTCCATGCTGCATAAGAACACAACCCAGTCCAGTCCCCGACGCATCACTGTATACCACAAAACCGCCCGTACCGGAAGGCAATGTCAAAACCGACGCTGTGGTCAACCTCTTCTTTAACTCTTGAAAACTGTCTTCGCAGCGAGAGGACCACTCGAACTTCATTCCCTTCTGCAACAACCGAGTCATCGGAGCCGCTATACGCGAGAAATCTTGAATGAATCGACGATAATAACCCGCCAATCCCAAGAAACTTCTAATGTCTGCCACCGTCTTCGGTTGTTCCCATAACAAAACGGCTTCCACCTTGGCTGGATCCACCTCTACACCTCTCTCGGATATCACATGACCAAGAAACATCACCCTATCGATCCAAAACTCACACTTTGAGAATTTAGCGTAAAGCTGATGTTCTCTCAGTGTCTGCAGCACGAGTCGCAAATGCTCTCGGTGATCTTCCACACTCTCTGAATATATCAGGATGTCATCTATGAACACGATGACAAAAGAATCCAGCCACAACCTGAAAACCCGGTTCATCAGATCCATAAATGCCGCAGGGGCATTTGTAAGTCCAAAGGACATCACTAGAAATTCATAATGCCCATATCTGGACCTGAACGCTGTTTTAGGAATATCTTCGGTTTTAATCCTCAGCTGATGATATCCCGAACGAAGATCGATTTTCGAGAACACCTTGGCCCTTCTCAACTGATCAAACAAATCATCGATCCTAGGCAAAGGGTACTTGTTCTTCAGCGTTACTTGATTCAACATGTGGTAGTCAATACAAAGTCGCATTGAACCATCCTTCTTCTTAACAAAGAAGACCGGGGCACCCCAAGGGGATACACTCGCTCTAATAAATTCTTTGTCAAGAAGCTCCTGCAACTGCTTTTTCAGTTCCCCTAACTCAGCAGGTGCCATGCGATACGGAGCGCGAGAAACTGGTGCCGTACCAGGCATTAGCTCAATCGAGAACTCAATTTCTCGATGCGGAGGCAAACCCGACAAATCCTCGGGAAAAACATCCGGGAATTCGCGGACAACATTTAACTGATCCAAGGGCGTCGCCTGACTGCCTTGAGCAGAAACACTGGCCAAGAATACCATGCAACCCTTCTTATGGTACTTGGAGACCTTCAAAGCTGACACGATCCTCACCCCATCGGTCGGTCTCGTCGAATGACACAGCAATGCAGACAATTTGGGGTGCTCCAAGATTACCTTCTTGCCCCGACACTGGAGGGTCGCATTATGCTTGGACAACCAGTCCATACCCAAGATGACATCATAAAATGTCATATCCAAAATGACCAAATCGGCGGACAACTCATGGCCTTCTATCACCACGCATACGGATGGAAAATACTTCCCGCAGGAAGTGGACGCACCCATAGGTGACATCACATCAAGAGCCCTTTCGAGGCTAGATGGAACCAAATCAAGTAACTTTGTAAACGAAGAGGAAATAAAGCTGTGTGTTGCACCCGAATCAAACATAACACGTGCAAAGTGTTCGGCAACTAAGAATATACTTTCGATCAGATCAGCCTGATCATCCTGGGAGGTTGCTGTCGCCGCGTAGACCCGTCCATTGGTCTTGCGCTGACCCTGCTGCTGTTGAGGCCTCTGCTGCGGTTGCTGCTGCTGTCCACCCGGAACCGCAGGCTTGTTCGGACAGAAGGGGGCAATGTGCCCTGGCTGTTGACACTGGTAGCAGACCCCCTTAAACGATGGGCAAAAACCTAATGGATGATTCTTGCCGCATCTGCGACATGCCGGCTGGGCCTTCCCCTGTTGTCTCCGTGGCTGAGGTCGGCCCTGTTGCGCGCCCTGCTGTCGCCCGTCACGGGTCCGCTGCTTCTTTCCGTTCTGCACCCCCCCTCTTGTTGGAGGATTCTTCCTGGTCCCGCCTGAAGAACCCCCTCCGTTGCCACCCCTCTTTTGAAAGCCACCTTTGGATCGTTCCCAGTCTTCGGTCAGTGCGGTGGCTGACTCGATCGCCTCGGCCAGGGTAGAAGGACGACCCCCGAGCACACGAGTTCGTAACTCATCCTTCAGTCCACGCACGAATCTAGCCGCCCTTGCCTTCTCTTTCTTGAAGAGGTTTGGGCTATACTTCTCAAGACTCCGGAACCTGGTGTAAACACCCCAAAATTTCACTCACCTTCTTGATATCGCCCTCAATCACCACATTTCAGTTCTTCAGAAGCAATGAAGGGCAAAATAGTCATTTTTTTAAGATTGAACCTGGCAGAAAGTCCTAAATTTCACTCTTGAGCCTCAAAATTTCTATATTTATGTTCAGAGACATCTTCAAATTTCAAAATCCTTTTTTTCGGGACAAAAAAATTAGAATTTCCAAGTCTAAGCTCAGGGTGCATTTCACAGAACATGTCTTTGCATAGCATTGCATCATTTCACTGCATAGCATGTCAGTTTGAGATCCAGAACTCCTGATTTTCAAAATTATCAATTCAGATTTGATTTTTAAACTTTTTCAAATTGATTTTTAAAACCCTGGGTATTCAAAATTACCAAATTTTCCCATTTTACCCCCAGGACTTTGAATTACAATTTTTTTTTAAGAAAAACAATCTGGATATTTGGATATTGATTTTAAAGATTTTATCTCAAAACTTTTTGCAAAAAGGATTTTAAATCTCTTTACAAAATTTTTACATTTACTTTATCCATATTTTTGCCCTGAAAAACCATTTTTTTTTTTAAATTCTTGAAAAACAAATAATGTTTTATCTCGTATCTTCAAATAAATGGAGCGGGACCCGCCTTTGAACTAGCATCATACTCAGACTCTCAGGTAAGTTTCTTATTCTCAAGCGGGACCCACCCGAAGTTCATACCAATTTGCAAATTTTTCTTTTTAATTTCTCAATATTTATTTATTTATATTTTAGTTAGTGGGCCCACACACATGTGGCACCCTTTTTGAAAACAAAAGATTTTACAAAACAAAATAAAGCTTTATTTTCAAAAGGATTTTAAAAGTGGATTGAGGTGGCATTTCCATAAAAGCCTCTCATTTATTTCAATACTCATTTTTTTTATTTTTTTTGATTTGTTTAAATAATTTTTGTTTTAAGAAGGAGGCAGCCTTAAATGGCACAGCCGAACTTCCAAAAAAAAAATAATATAATAAATTTGATTTTTACCTAAAACTTAGGTAAATGAAACAAAGTTTTGAAAAAACCCAAGATGCGCCTCTTTTAAAAACAGCAAGTTTTCAAAATAATGAGGCATCGGTTTCACGCCTTTGCAAAATTTTCAACAAAATTTTCAAAAAATTTTAACGGAACCTCATTAAGGGGGAAGGGGCTGCGTTTCTTTTGGGGGAGAAAGGAAAGTTTTAAAAGGGGCAGGCACTCACGAAGGAGAGGGGATGGAAATATCGTTTTGGGGGTTTTTGCAGGAGGAAGCTTTGCAGCATGAGGGAGCACCCAATCTTCTTCAACCCAGCCACAGGAGGCTTCCACCTCCAGCAGCTGCCGCACATCCCTACTTCAACCACAACCACAGGAGAGTCACCCCAGCGCCATCCTTCATCCATTCCAGCCCAGCCGCAGGAGAGCCATCACCGTTTTCCCCATCTGCCTCCAGCCCAGCAGTAGAAAATCGATTTTTGATTTCTTTCCAGCAGCCGCAGGATAGTTGCTGGTTCAAAAGCCACAGGGAATCCAGCCGGCTCCTTTCTCTTTCCTTCAGTCTAGCAGAAGAAGATCGGCCCCTTGGCATCGTTGGCAACAGCCTCATCGGGTGCAGGGGATTTATAAGTCCAACAGCAGGAGATCAATCATTACTGGCTGGTTATTGATTTGTTTGGTGCAGGGGATTCATAAGCTGGATTAACGTATTGATATCAACTTGTTGCTAAAGAGGATCGATCACTGCAAAATCTGGTGCGTATTGTGTAATCGGATCAATCATTTTTTTTTTTTTTTATCGATATTGAGGTTTGAACATTCAGCCACTAATTGAATTTCAGCACCGGTTAGAGGTTTGGATCCATTCCAGCCAATTGGAATTTTGAAGAAATGTAAAAATTGGTCACGATGGGCTGTGTTTCTTTTTTTTTTTTTACTGATATTGACTGAATCAGACGAATTTGTAACGTTCATGTATTGTTTAGAATTTCTATTTCCTATCTTCAGTAGATTCCTGTTTTATTTTTCCGATTTCCTGATTGTTTACTCTTTGAATTGCATATTGTTCAGTCTTTTGAATCTCATGTCTGCATTTCATAGGATTTTCTGTTTTTCATATTATTTCCAATTTCCTGTATTATTTTGAGCCATAATTTTGGATTCAATTTTTTTTTTTTACTGAAAATCTGTTATTCATTGCATTGCCCTGCATTTTCTGTTAAGTGTCTCTAATTTCCTGTTTTTAACCTTTCAATTTTCTGTTTTGTTTTTACAGTGTATCATTAAGTCCCTGTTTTGCATATTTTCAGTACTAGACCTTTCATTTTACTATTCTAGTTTTAATACAGATTTTATCTTATTTTCTGTTTTGTTTTTAAAAGCCATTTCCTGTTTTAGTGATTTCATTTTCCAGTTTTAAAACTGATTTCCTGTTTTCTAGCATTTTTATTTCCTGTTTTATAATTCCAATGTTTCTCAGTTTCTGTTTTACATTCATTTTCCTGTTTTTTTTCTTTTTTGTTTTTCTTTCTGTTTTTACAGAGATTTCATGCCTCTACTCTGAGCACCTGTGTCAATGCCATTAATCCCTAGGATTGGCCATGAGACACACTTGGTTCTTGCAAAATGCAGTTTTAAAAGAAGTTGTATTCATATAATTTATTTAGGGATCCATGTTTTCTGAGTTCATGCTGTCACCAATATGCAATTTTGAGATTAGTTTTGTATTTTCCCTTTTGGATTTTGGTTATAGTTTTGTTTTACTATATGTGATATCAATAAATGCATGTTTTCCTTCGTTATTGCTCTTTTTGAATATGCCACATGATATTTGAGTGGCTACCAAATGTGCAAGTATTGTATCTACTTGGGTGCTGACCTTGACTCATTTTTTTTTTTTTTTAAAAGAGTTGAACATTAGTGCATTGTAATATACCAAATCGTTTTGCCTCTTACTATGATGCCGTTCTGTATGACTTGGATTTTGCTAATGGCTAAAGGCGAAGTAGTAGTCCAAGTACATCTTTCTCATGCCATTTTTTTTTTTTTTGTGCTGCTTGTGATTTGATACTGTGAAGGGTGCTGGTTGAGACAGTAATGCTAAAGGGGTGGAGATTGATAGTGGAGAGGGTGGTTGGTGAAAGTAAATTGAAGTTTTTGTAAAATGCTAGAAGTTTGTGATTGAAGTTTATGTGAAATGCTGGAACTTTGTGAAGGTGGTTGTGGATCTCTTCATCTATATTAGTTTTTAGGCATAAGTATATAGGTAGACACTTTTCTTGTAATTACCCCTCCATTATCACATTACACTTAGCATAAATTTAAGCATTTAGAGATATATGTATATATTGCTCATTCAAGTTTAAGCATGATACCTAGATATTATCATAGGCATTTCAGTCATATTTTAGCCATTGTATTATATATTCCGGTAAGTATCGTTATTAATGTAACATTTGTAAATTTCTCTTTTGTATGTCGTACTTCTCGTACTAATTCTCACTTTTGCAGGAAACTCTAGAAGATGCTGATTCCTTGGCTCCATTTCATTTTTTTTTTTACTTTATGATATGCAATGTAATAATCCAATGTAAACCTTGGAATAAGATTTACTTTTATTGCTTAGCTTAGGCCGCATCTCATATAGTTTGATTTCAGTAATATCCTGATTCTATGATGCATATATCTCAATTTTCAAAATTCACCGTGGATGAACACGAATGGCACGTGCACCAACTCTTAGAGAGTTGATGAACTCGGTGGAGTCCATATTTACGGCCCTAGTCGGAATATGGACGAGACCCAGATCCATCATCTCTCTACCAGTCACATTGAGCCTACACTCTTAGGCTATCTTGAAAATGCACCTCATATTTCCAATGTTTTCAAAATATTGTGAATTAACTCAAGTAAACTCTGAACATATTCATGGCCACAGTCAGAATATGTGAAGGATTTACTTTGGCTTAATCCACATTTTTTTTCAACAAATTTTTCAGAAAGTTTTTCAAAGTGCATTCATTCATTCAAATCATCTGCATTATTCGTTTTTCTCATGATTTTCTCAAGAGATTTTCACTTCATGGAGTCGATTTCTCAAGAAACTATGATGATATTCGAAGTTGGATTTTCCAAATCAAAGTTTTCCTGTGATTTTCCTTAAAAAGTTATTTTCTTAAGATCCATTTGCAAAAGGAATTTTCATCTTTCTCAAGAATAAAAAGCTGATTTTCAGATATTTCAAAGATAAAATTCTTAGGATTTCAATTTCCTAAGTTCTAAATTTCCTTCTCCAATGAGTTTCCCTACAAAATTTTCTATTATTTTCCTAAGAAAATTCTCAAAATCCAAGTTTTCCTGATAAGTGTTTTTCTTTTCAAATGATCATCTTTTCTCAAGAATTCCTTCATTTTCCTGAGATTCTTATTTTTTCATGGTTTTCTAAGTCTTTCTAAACTTTTTCAAAATTTTCCTGAGATTTCCATTTCTTCATGATTTTTCAAAGCTGATAAACTTTCTCAAGATTTTCCTGAGATTCTCATTTCTTCATGGTTTTCCAAGTCCCTTATAAACTTTCTCAAGATTTTCTCGAGATTCTCACTTCTTCAATATTTTCCAACTCTTTATAAACTTTCTCGAGATTTCAAACCTTCTTCGTCTGAGTTTTTCTGAGAGATTGATTTCCATATTTTTCCTGAGAAATGCTTTTCAACTCCAAATGTTTTCTAAGCATACATCGTAGTTTTCCAACCCATATTTTACCAAATCTCATAGCACATGCCTGAATTCTCTGTGCATTTAGGATAGAACACAATTTCAATGATTTTACTAAGTTAAGCACAATTTTGGTCCTTGGTTCGATTACCCCTGTTAAAGGCGGCAGGAACGGTCGAACCTCGTACCGACAGGTCGAGTCCCATCCCATGGATTTTAAATGGGGTTTTACAATTCGGGTTATTGAAAATACATAGAATAACAGACGTCCAAACTAGTCTCAGTTGTTTCTACGTTTTGCCTGCGCGTACCCGCAGACCAGTAACTCCGCTTGTGTAGTTATACACTGCCGGTCCCAAGCCCGGATAAAGGAGGAAGGTTGCGGTAGGCCTGTGACAGCCAGCATAAAAACTTTGTCATATCCTATGAAAATGAACCAATATGAGAATTTCGTTGGGGCGTTCCCTACTGAGCGACGCGCTGTACTCTCTAGGCCCGGTGGCAGTGATAAATGGGCAAGGGTTGCTAGGTCGTCGCCCAGAAGCGACGCGTCACACCGGCGCCCGGGTGTGGTGTCAAATAGGCAAGGGTTCCCTCACTTTGTTGGACGGGTGGGGGTAAAGAAGTTAGTCCAAGACCATAAAATTAGGTTAGCCACTTGGAACATAGGGTCTTTAACTGGTAAGTTGGTAGAGTTAGTAGATGTTATGTGTAGGAGAAAGATTGATATTTTATGTCTTCAAGAGACCAAATGGGTAGGTGAGAAAGCTAAAGTGATAGAACCTTGGGGATATAAGATTTGGTATACAGGAATAAATAGGAATAGGAATGGAGTTGGGATTGTTATGAGTCGTCAGTTTATAGATAATGTAGTTGAGGTCCGTAGGAAGGGTGATAGAATTTTACTTATTAAATTAGTATTAGGTACGGATATTATTAATATTATTAGTGTTTATGCACCTCAAGTAGGTTTAGATGATTCCATTAAGCATCAATTTTGGGAAGATTTAGATGGAGTAGTACAAGAGACATCTTATGGAGAAAAGCTTTTCATCGGCGGTGACCTTAATGGACATGTAGGCATTAGTAGGGATGGATTTGAGAATATCCATGGAGGCTATGGTATAGGAAAAAGAAATGAAAGTGGAGAAAGGATTTTAGATTTTTGTTTGTCCTATGATATGATCTTAGCAAACACTTGGTTTAGGAAGAGGAAGTCTCACCTAGTAACATTTAAAAATGGGGTTAATACGAGTCATATAGATTTTTTCCTACTTAGAAAGAGAGATAGGGGTTGTTGCATCGATTGTAAGGTTATACCAGGAGAAAGTGTAGCTACACAACATAGAGTCTTAATTTTAGATCTTAGAATTAGACAATGCCGCAAAAGGGATAGACATAGGATAGATCCTAGAATTAAGTGGTGGGCACTGAAAGGAGCTAAACAAGGAATGTTTGTAGAGCAGGTAGTTAAGGAAGTTGATTGGTGTCTCGAGGAGGATTCAGAATCAATGTGGAATAAGATAGCGGGTGGTATGAGAAAAGTAGCTACGGAGGTATTGGGTGAGTCTAAAGGCGGTGCACCACTAGGTAAGGATACATCATGGTGGAACGAGGATGTCAAATTAGCTATTAAGGTTAAAAGAGAGTGTTATAGAAATCTAAGTAAGAGTCGTGATAATGAGAATTTGGAGAAGTATATGATAGCAAAGAAGGAAGCTAAAAAAGTAGTTCGGAACGCGAGGGATAAGATATATAAGGAGGTTTATGACAAGTTGGATACCAAAGAGGGTGAGAAGGATATTTATAGGATTACAAAAATAAGAGATAGGAAATCGAGGGATCTGGGTATGGTTAGATGTATCAAAGATGAAACGCAAAGGGTTTTAGTAAAAGATGAGGAGATTAAGGAGAGATGGAAAGATTATTTTGATAAGCTATTTAATGAAAGTCATGCTCAGGATCTTGGAGACTTTTCCATTCCTTTTCATGAGATGAATCGTGACTTCATGCGCAAGATTCAAAAGAAAGAAATTGCAGAGGCTTTGAAGAAAATAAAATCAAGAAGGGCAGTTGGCCCAGATGGTATACCTATCGAGAATTGGAAATGCTTGGGAGAGAAAGGTTTAGAATGGTTGACAAATCTTTTTAACAAGATTTGGCGGACAAATAAGATGCCTAATGAGTGGAGGAAGAGTACTTTGGTGCCTCTATATAAGAATAAGGGTGATATACAAGATTGCACAAACTATCGTGGTATAAAACTCATGAGTCATACTATGAAACTTTGGGAGAAGGTGATTGAGTCTAGGTTGAGGAAGATTGTCATGATATCAGAGAATCAATTTGGTTTTATGCCTGGAAGATCTACTATGGAAGCTATACATCTTCTTAGACAACTTATTGAGAGAAATAGAGAGAGGAACAAAGATTTGCATATGGTTTTTATTGATTTGGAGAAGGCTTACGATAGAGTACCTAGGGACGTTCTCTGGTGGACAATGATGAAGAAAGGTGTTTCTCTCAAGTACATTAGTATAATTAAAGATATGTATGAAGGAGTAGTAACCAATGTCCGCACTTGTGGAGGGGTGACAACCAATTTTCCTATAACGGTTGGGTTATATCAAGGATCTGCTTTAAGCCCTTTCCTATTTGCTATAGTGATGGATGAGCTTACGAGATCAATTCAAGAAAATGTGCCGTGGTGTATGTTGTTTGCTGATGATATTGTTTTGATTGATGAGTCTAGAGCTGGGGTTAATGCTAAGTTAGAATTATGGAGACAGACATTGGAAGCAAGAGGTTTTAAGTTGAGTAAGAGTAAGACAGAATACATGGAATGTCGATTTAGTAAGCAACGAAATAGAGATGGGAGTGTAGTGAACCTTGGTGAGCAAGAAATACCGGTGGATGATTCTTTCAAATATTTGGGATCTATCATTTAAAAGTATGGAGAAATTGATGGAGATGTAAATCATAGGATAAAGGTTGGGTGGATGAAATAGAAAAATGCTACTGGAGTGCTGTGCGATCGTAGAATGCCATTGCGGTTGAAGGGAAAGTTTTATAGGACGACTATTAGACCCGCTTTACTATATGGTACGGAATGTTGGGCTGCCAAGAGACATCATATTCAAAAAATGAGTGTAGCTGAGATGCGGATGCTTAGATGGATGTGTGGAAATATAATAAAAGATAAGATTCGGAACGAAGAGATACGTAAGAAGGTAGGTGTTGCACCCATTGAAAATAAGATGCGAGAGAATCGTTTACGGTGGTTTGGACATATTCGGCGAAGGCCTAATGATGCTCCAGTTAGAAGGTTGGAGAAATGGGAAAATAAATTAGTTAAAAGAGGTCGGGGTAGGCCTAGGAAGACTTGGATGGAGATGATAGGAAAGGATATGAATGCTTTGAACCTCACCGAGGAATGGCGTTGGATAGAAATGATTGGAGGAAAAGGATTCATGTGGAAGACCCAAAATGAATTTCTTTTTTCGTTCATATCGCTGACCCCAATTGTTTTGGGATGAAGGCGTAGTTGTTGTTTGTTGTTGTTGTTGTACCCGCAGACCAGTAATATCGAAACATAAAGTCTCTTTACACTGGTTGTTGGGTCGTGAGACTCGCTTGCACTACTTACGCGCTTACACTACTTACTCGCTTGCACTAATTACACGCTTGCACTACTTACTCGCTTGCACTATTTACGCGCTTGCACTACTTACTCACTTGCACTACTTACCCGTTTGCACTGCTTACCTGTTTAGCTGCATATCTGCTTTACACTGCTTAGCATAAAGAATTAAATGTACATAATTCAGTTTCATGTAGTCTCTCTTGTGCACCTACTAGTTTTTCGCGAAACTAACTAATTCTATGGGTACAGGTGATGATTAGGTACACCACGAGCGATGGCAAGATGACTTCAAGATTTTCTTCTTCTTGCTCTTAGCTCGCGTCCTAGACGTTTTGGGTTTTGTAACGGATTTTCCTTGGGATATCCGAATTTTGTACTATTTGAAAACTTCTTTTAATGGAAGTGGCTTTTCTAAGTGTCTTGCAAGTAGCATGGTTTGTGTGTTTTGGTTCTTTTAGCTAACGCGCCTAAAGTTGTCATCTTTCTAAATTTAACAAAAGAAGTCTTCCGCGGATTTCCTAAACAAACTCTGAAGGAAAGAGATATTTCTAGTCTCTTGCCTATTTTCTAAAAAGGTTCGCATGTTTGAAATTTGGGGCGTTACAATATTGCTTCTCGGTTTTCGCCAATCGGGTTACAGAATGTCGTGTGGATTTTTATCGCTCGTGAGCAAAAGTTTATTTAGATTTATTATTTGTGTGTGTGCGGCGGTAGCGCTTTGTCTTTGTGAGAGAGACGAGTAGATCGTGTTGTGCGACAGTTGCACTAGACTTTCAGGATCCTGAGTTTGGTTTTACTTTTCATCGTATCAAAAAGGTAGGATTCTAAAACTAAAATTTGTAGGATGTTATTCATGTTGTATGATAGAATCTCAAAGTTAGTTTGTATGGACACTGAATTCGCACCACGGGCACAGTGTTAGAAATGTATTGTATTGCTTATATAATTGTGCATTGCAGGTGTGTAGCGGAGCAATTGAACGATGCTTAATGCTAAACATCACATGCGTCTAAAAAAATGCCAAGCAAAAAGAAAACAATAAGAAAAAGAAAAATGCAAATGGAAAAGCATGCAAATCGAGTAAATACCCGTGGTAAGTAGTGCAAACGCACCACATGTTAATTACTTTCTTTAATGCAACACTCTCATGCTCACACACTCACTTAGTTGTGGATATATAAGACTGTTCTGCTGGAGTTTGTAGATTATGTTGAGCATGATTTGAATGTATGAGAATAGAAGTGTCTTTATTTTTGTAGTTCAGAGACCATGCTAGTCATAGTTGTAGTTAGCGGGATATTGGAGTGTATTTGTTGCAGGTACATGTGTGACATTGTTGTGATATAAATGATTGAATGTATTGCCATGTTTGACGTGATTGTATCCATGCTTGCATGAAGTTATTTTCGAATTGATTATGCCTTCCATGTGAAATTGTATCATGAAAACATGCTTAAATTGAATGTATCGTGTTTATGAATGTGATTTCATCTTTCTAAATATCCTTGTAATGGGTGCAAATATGATGTGAAGGTTTTGCGCATGAAAATGTTGAGTTATCTATGCATGCATAATAGTTCATGTGAGTGCATTTTATGTTAAGCATGATTGTGATTAAAGCATGCATGCAATCATGTTAAAGACTGAATTATGCATATGGGCATGTATAGTAAATCATGACATAATAGGGTCATAAATGAAAGTGAATACAAATTTGTTATGAATATACATGAGAGCATGTAAATATGAATTATGCAAGTGACATAGACTTTGATATCATGCATGAGAGCATCTAAATATGAATTATGCAAGTGGCATAGACTTTGATATCATGCATGAGAACATGTAAATTTGAGTTATGCAAGTGACACAAACTTGTAAATTCATGCATGAGGACATGAGTGCATGAGAGGGTTATCTTGTGAGTATATAATGCTTGGCTCTGACCTATGACTTAATAATAAAGATAACCCCGGACCATGGGTCCATTTGAGGCGCCAACAAGGCTGGGCTCTCTCAGATGGCAGGATCCGTTCCGATCTCGTGTCCTTTCGGAAGAGGAAAGGACGGTACAAGCCTCGTGGGACATGTGTTTTGAGGACTGAAGGCGCCTCTTGTCCCCGTCCCACTGAGGTTAGGGGACAGGTCTACCAATGAGTCCTAGGTGGTAGGACCATAGCTCTACAGAGTTAGGGATGCATGCCCGATTTTTCGCCAGCGATTTTGGTTTGGCGTATGCCAAGACTTGGGAGCATGGGTCCGTTCTCCCAACCGCTGTAATGTAAGGTTGAATCGCTTGGGAAAGAACCAATTAAGCCATAGGCGGGTAATAAAAAATACATAGAATAATAAATACTTCTATGGTTGTTTCTGGATGTCTATACCCTCTATTGTACGAGATGAGTTTGAATAACAAGAGAAACAATTAATTAGATTTTTAGGATAACTGCTTCCATATGCATAATCATATATGGTGAATATGTAAAGACTTTTAAGTTTGCATGATTATTGCATGTGAATTTTGTCACATGTGAATGAAAAAGACATGTTTATGATTGGTCACGTAATTTGACTTGTTGTTATAAGCCAAGGGCTTGGTTGATGCACGTGAGGTGCTTGTGTGTGCGAGGCACACGAGAAGGGTCAAGATAGGACCTGTTCTATTATTATATTTGAATGCAAAGTGCATAATTCTGATAAATGACATGTGAATATGTAATTGAAATAATGCATGCTTTAGTCATAAGTTGGACATGAGCATGTTTTCTCTTGAGCATAAAGAAAGTGAATGATAGTATTGCATGATAGATTGTATTTTTGCTTCACTTTGGAGTATGCTATAAACTGTTAGTTTCATTCATTTATGCAAATAATTATCATGTAAATGAATGAATATGAAATTGAATATCATGAATTAAAATGTGAATGAATTTGAGTTCCCATGCACACAAGTGATGTAATTATGAATGTCATAAAATGAATGATGGTTTATGTGATTGAATCTCATGTTCTTATTATGATGTGGATTCCCTTGACTCTCATTTCTAAAATGATGGGAATTACACTTGATTGCATCATTTCAACTTGAATTGCATTATTTAAGTTTAGTTTTGGTTTCCTACGGGCATGTGGTTGATGCTCTATAATATTTACAGATAACCTCGTGGAAGATTGAAGCGAAGCGCGGGCTACTGTGTGGTTGAAGTCTCCACTCTTACCTAGTACGATTCTTGGAGGGATCAGGTAAAAGTTTGAGTCGGTTAAAAACTTGTGTAAATTTTACTTTTTGTCTGAATCCTTACATTTAAAGAAGTCTATTATTTTGGAATGAGAACATTTTTAAATTCTGTCATTTCATTCCTTTTATGTTCTTGCATATGGTTTAGAACTTTAAGTTTTTATGTAACTCCTCAATTATCATAAATCTTGATACATTTTGTCTTCCGCATTTTCTCTTTCATATGGGAGAAGCCTTTAGAGTAATAGTCCCAATCAAGTTGTGTCTATGAATGATTCCGTACTGGATCTGATACTGGGAGGCTAATATATACTTACAATTGCGCTCAGGTGGGCCGTCTAGTATTTGGAATGGTTGAAATGCGGCCATAGATGAACTTGTTGGCATATTACTTTTGAGAACCATATGAATTGTTTATATAAATAAAAAGTTTTAAATTTTTTTCAAAATTTGGGATTTGGAAAAGGTTTAAAAGGTTGAATTTTTGAGGGACATTACAAAAAACTCTTGATGGTAAGGATCACATTAAAGCAATCGATAAGCATCAAACTAAGATTGAAGATTTGGAAAGTAACCACGCCAATTTTATGAACAATGTTGACATAAAGATTTGTGCCAACATTGCTAAATTTAGAAGAGCCAATGAAGCTTGGTTTTTTCTTAAGGGTATGTATATTCAAAAGGATCTAGCTAGAGAATTTTTTTGTCAAGAAAAAATTAGATCCACTAAACAAGGGGACATGAGTGTCCAAGATTATTTTAATGCTTTGTCTCCCATTTAGGATGAATTTGCTCTTTTTGAGCCCAAGTGGGTGGCTCCGAAAGATATTGAATTAAGAATGAGAACAAATTGAAAAAGAACATTTCTTTCAATTTCTTCACGGTCTTAGACCGAAATTTGAGGAAGTAAGGGCATCCCTTCTTCATAGAAGCAAGGCCTTACCTATTGAAAATGCTCTTGCCGAAGTATGCCAAGAGGAAACACATCTTGGTAGGACTCATAAAAGTGATGAGATCTTGGCCGTTACTAGGCCGAGATCCAATGTTAAGCCCTATAAGCCTCCCCACCTTGCCAAGCATAATGGCTTTAGAAAGGGTGTTATTTGTCACTATTGGAATGGACCGGGTCATATCAAACCGGTTTGCCTTAAGCTTAAAGGAAAAGTGACCGCGGTAGAAAATGTCCAAAATAAAGAAGTGAGCAACAATGGATGAGACATTAAAGACACTCTAAATCAAATCTCGGAGGCACTTCAACATCTTCTTAAGTGTTCCTCTACTTCGGGTGCCGCCATCGCAACCTCCTTATTGTTAAATTATATATATATATAAATATATATATATATATATATATACTTATATATATATATAAATTCGTGTATATATAAGTATATATATGTATATATATATATATATACATAATATATCTTTTTTTATTTTTCTGTATAAACCAAAAACCCGCTAGGGGTGTTTTGGTAAATCCACATGTACCTTTTCTTTTTTCCCTTTTTCCTTTTTCTTTTTACTTTTTCAGCTTTTGCTTTAAAGGACCATAAGGGCCCCCACCTAGCTAGTGGTTGGGGCCCCAACAGTCATATTTATGACAGTTGGGGCTCCCAACGACTAGAAGGGAGCCCCCTTTATGGTCTTCCTTTATGCTCTCCTCCTCTATATATAGAGGAGGCTCCGCCTTGTAAATGTATGGGTTTTACACCCTTCTCTTCCTTTCTTCAATAATATCCAACTTATGACTTTAAGTCATTTTCTACTTTTGAGAGTTTTGTGTGTGCACATTTAGTGTTTGTGCTCTTGTCTCTAGTGGACACTCTTAAAGAGTGCTTTTTGCTCTATTGGTGCTTCCGCCTCTTTTCATTACATGGTATTGGAGCTCGGTTGGTGATTGGGCTTTTCTTTGTTATCTTGGAGCGTGTGCCTCTCAAATTTTTGAAGAAATGAAGGATATTTGGTGCCGATGGAACGTGACTCTAAAGTGGAGCTTTCTTTTAAGCTAAATGGGTCCAACTATCTCATGTGGGCATCCGCTATGGAAAATCATCTTAGAGGTAAGAAACTTTGGGTTTTGTTATGAGAACTACTCCCAAACCCTCTCTTGTTCTCACCAAAATCAAAAATGAGGTTGAAAAAGCTTTAGATGGCGATCTGCGCATTAAAGCTATTAATGACCATCAATCCAAAATTGAGGATTGGGAAAGTAACCATGCCAAAATTTTGGCATAGTTTATGAACAATGTAGACCTTAAAAATTGTGCTAATATTGCCAAATTTAGAAGGGCCAATGAGGTTTGGTTTTTCCTTAAGGGTATGTATACCCAAAAGGATCTTGCTCGACAATTTTTTTGTCAAGAAAAAATCTGTTCCACCAAACAAATGGATATGAGTGTCCGGGACTATTTTAGCTCTCTAACCCCTCTTTGGGATGAACTTGCTCTTCTTGAGCCTAAGTGGGTGGCTCCGGAAGATATTGAGTTAAGAAGGGAACAAATTGAAAATGAGCACTTTTTTCAATTTCTTCATGGTCTTCGCCCGGAATTTGAACAAGTTAGGGCATCTCTTCTCCATAGAAGCAAAGCTCTACCTATTGAAGACGCCCTTGCCGAAATATGCCAAGAGGAAACTCGACTTGGCTTAAGTGTTAAGAGTGATGAAGTTTTGGCCGTTACTAGGCCCAGATCAAATGTTAAAGCATATAGACCTCCTCACTTTAATAAAAATAGCAATGAGCCTAGAAAGAGAATAATATGCCATTATTGTAATGAACCGGGGCACATTAGACCGGTTTGTCCCAAACTTAAGGGTAAAGTAGCCGCGGTTGGAGAAAATTCTCCAAAGAAGGAAGAAGAAAGTGCCAAAGAGGGAGATATCAAAGAAACTCTTAATCATATCTCCAAAGTTCTCCAACATCTTCTCAAGACTTCTTCTTCAACTTCCGGAGCCGCCATCGCCTATTCTTCATCACCTCCAGGTATGTGGATACTAGACTCTGGTGCTTTTTTTCATATGACATCTCATGAAAACTCTCTTTTAAATGTTTTTTCCGAACCCATATCCTCTTGTGTTTCAACTGCCGATGGAACATCATTGAAAATTGAAAGTATTGGAACACTTGATTTTAAAAACTTTTTCGTTCCTAAAGTAAGAATCGTTCCAAAAATTAATTTAAATCTTTTTTCCGTTTCTCAAATCAGCGATCATGGATGCCAAGTCTCTTTCTCACCTAAAGATTGCACCGTGCAGGATCTCCAGTCAGGGAAGTTGATTGGGCAAGGCCATAGAAGGGGTGATCTCTAATTTATGGACTTTTTGACTCTTCCATCTAAGTCATCTTGCAATCTTGTAAAAGACAAAAGTATTGAAATTTGGCATGAGAGACTTGGCCATCCAAATTTTGTAAAAATGTCTCTTTTTCCGTTTTTGAACAATACTTGTAAAGACAATCACATGACTTGTAAATATTGCATTTTTGGGAAATCTAAAGCTACTCCATTTCCTCAAAGAAGTTACTTTACCACTCGGCCATTTGAACTTGTTCATTCCGATGTGTGGGGACCTTCCCCTATTTTGTCTAAAGGAGGATTTTCGTATTATGTGGTCTTTATTGATGACTTCACTCGATTTACGTGGATTTACTTTCTAAGTCGCAAATCCGAAGTTTTCTCTTTCTTTAAAGAATTCCATGCAATGGTTAAAAATCAATTTTTGGGAAATCTATCTATTCTTAGGTCCAATTCGGGAGGCAAATATATGTCCAATGATTTTCAGAGCTATTTAAAAGAAAATGGAATTTGTCACCAACGCTCTTGTGCCAACACTCCGCAATAAAATGGTCTTGCGGAAAGAAAGCATAGACACATAATAGAAACTACAAGAACGTTATTAATTTCAAAAAATATCCCAAAATCCTTTTGGGCCGAAGCGGTTCTAACCTCAACATATCTTATCAATAGAACTCCTTCATCCTCTTTGAAAAATCTTTCTCCATTTGAAAAACTTTACAATATGTCTCCCGATTATAAAAGACTAAGATATTTTGGATGTAAATGCTTTGTTCTAACTCACAAAAATGATAAACTTTCTCCTAGGGCTATTGAATGTATTTTTTTGGGATATGGCGAAAAACAAAAAGGTTATCGGTGTTTTGACATGCTTAAGAACAAACTTTATATCTCAAAAGATGTCACATTCCTTGAAGAGGAAAATGGTTTTTCGCACCAACCAAATGAAAATATTGATTATTCCTTTCTATTTGACTTGTTGCCTCAAGAAAACATCATAGATGATCATATTGATCCTAGTGAATCCCTTAGCGAAGATCATTTTGAACATCCAAATAATGTTCAAAACTTAGAAGAAAATGTTTAAAGTCAAATACAAGTCTACTCTAGAAGAAATGAAAGGAATCCTCCTTGTGCCCTTGAAAAATTCTCTCAAAGTGAGTCAATCGAAGAGACCTCCCAAAGAAAATCAAATCGTATTTCCAAAGTACCAAATAGATTTGTTTCTTATGATTCTTTTTCCCTTAACTTTCGAGCATGCCTACTTGCTCTTCACTCCTTTTATGAACCATCTCATTACAATGATGATAAACAATAAGCTCATTGGAATGAAGCTATGGAACTAGAACTTAATGCTCTTAAAAGGGCGCAAACTTGGGAAATCATTGATCTTCCCATTGGCAAAAAGCCCATTGGATGTAGATGGGTTTTTAAAGTAAAAACTAAGAGTGATGGTTCATTGGAAAGGTATAAGGCTAGGTTGGTAGCCAAAGGATATGCCCAAGAGTATGGGGTAGATTATGATGAAACTTTTGCCCTAGTTGCTCGAATGACTAGTGTTCGAGCGCTTATTGCTATAGCCTTGGTTAAAAAATGGTCAATCTTTGAACTTGATGTCAAAAATGCCTTTTTGAATGGTAATTTGAATGAAGAAGTTTATATGGAACCACCTCCAAGTATGAATTTAAATGGAAAAATTTTGAAATTAAAAAAGGCCTTATATGGACATAAGCAAACTTTTAAAGCTTGGTATGACAGGTTTAGTAATGTATTAATGAATTTAGGTTTTTCTTCTTGCTATACTGACACTGCTCTTTTTGTTAAAAGGAGATATGACTCCATTATTATGCTTCTGCTGTATGTTGATGATATGATCATCACTGGGAATGACAGAAAGAGAGTAAATGATGTTAAGTCTATGTTAAAAGAAACTTTTGATATGTCTGATCTTGGATATTTGAGATATTTTTTAGGAATTGAAGTCGCTTATTCCGCGCGAGGATACATCTTATCTCAAATGAAATTAACTGCAAAAATTTGTACCAAATCAGGAATATCTAATAAAAAGAAAGTTGAGACTCTTGAAGTTATCAATGCAAAACTGAGACTTGAAGATGGTGTTCTTCTTGAGGATCCAACCCCCTACCGACAATTAATCGGATCCCTCACCTATCTTTCCATCACACGTCCAGATATAGCTCATGCGGTTCATGCAGCAAGCCAGTTTCAGCATGCACCTACTTCGGTTCATATGGCGGCCGTAATGAAAATTGTGCGATATATCAAAAATACCATCTCCAAGGGGCTCTTCTTATCCTCTTCCTCATCTCTTGAATTGACTGCTTTTACTAATGCTGACTAGGGAGGAAATCCCAATGATCGTATCTCAATTACGGGTCTTTGCAATATTTTTAGGTGAATCTCTCATTTCGTGGAGATGCAAGAAGCAGCAGAAGGTCTCACTATCATCTACTGAAGCTGAATATCGGGCTATGACAATGACAACTATGAAAATCGTATGGCTCAGAAGTCTCCTTGGCGACATGGGCGTTTCCATTTCCACTCCCACCAAGCTCTGCTGTGATAACAAAAGTGCGATATACAGTGCCAACAATCACACCTTTCATGAGCGGACCAAGCATATCGAAATTGATTGCCATTATGTTCGAGACGAATATCTCAAAGGGACCATCACATTACCATATGTCACTTCAGAATATCAACTTACTGACTTCTTCACCAAGGCACTCCCAACTCCACGATTCATGTTTCTTCTTGGCAAACTTTCGGTCTTCTCCCCGTAAAGTTTGAGGGGGCATGTTAAATTATGTATATATAAATATATATATACATATACTTATATATATACATTCGTATATATATAAGTATATATAAGTATATATATATATATATACATAATATATCTTTTTTTATTTTTCTGTACAAACCAAAAACCCGATAGGGGTGTTTTGGTAAATCCACATGTACCTTTTCATTTTTGCTTTTTTTCTTTTTCTTTCTTTTTTTCCTTTTTTCTTTTTCTTTTTACTTTTTTAGCTTTTGCTTTAAAGGACCATAAGGGGCCCCACCTAGCTAGTCGTTGGGGCCCCAACAGTCATTTTTATGACCATTGGGGCTCCCAACGACTAAAAGGGAGCCCCCTTTATGGTCTTCCTTTATGCTCTCCTCCTCTATATATAGAGGAGGCTCCCCCTTGTAAATGTATGGGTTTTACACCCTTCTCTTCCTTTCTTCAATAATATCCAACTTATGACTTTAAGTCATTTTCTACTTTTGAGAGTTTTGTGTGTGCACATTTAGTGTTTGTGCTCTTGGCTCTAGTGGACACTCTTAAAGAGTGCTTTTTGCTCTATTGGTGCTTCCGCTTCTTTTCATTACACTTATCTCCTCCAGGTATGTGGATTTTGGACTCCGGTGCTTCTTTTCACATGACATCAAATAAAAATATTCTTTCTAATGTGTATTCCCCTCAATAACATCTTATGTTTCAACGGCCGATGGGACTTCTTTGAAAATTGAAAACGTTGGAACACTTGATTTAAAATATTCTCAAGATTTTTTTTTTCCAAAAGGGTAGTTCCAAAAATCAACTAAAACTTATTTTCGGTCTCTCAAATTACCGATCATGGTTGCAAAGTATCTTTCTCACCTAAAGATTTCGCCGTGCAGGATCTTCAGTCAGGGAAGCTAATTGGGCAAGGCCATAGGAGGGGCAATCTATATTTTATGGATTTTTTTACTCTACCATCCAAGTCATTTTGTAATTTTGTAAATGTCAAAAGTATAAAAGTTTGGCACAAGAGACTTGGCCATCCAAATTTTTCAAAGATGTCTCTTTTCTCTTTTTTGGGAAATTCTTGTAATAAGAAAGTTATGACTTGTAAAGATTGAATCTTTGATAAATTAAAAGCCACTCCATTTCCACAACAAAGTTTTGTCTCTACATGCCCGTTTGAATTGGTCCTCCTATTATGTCTAAGAGAGGTTTCTCATATTATGTAAGATTGGATTCAGGAGCACAATATATGTCAAATGAATTTCAAACTTATTTACGACAAAATAGAATTTGTCATCAAAGATCTTGTCCTAATACACCGCAACAAAATGGTCTTGCGAAAAGAAAACATAGGCATATTATAGAAACAACTAGAACCCTTTTAATTTTTAAAAATATTCCAAAGTATTTTTGGGCCGAAGCCGCTTTAACTTCAACATATCTTATTAATAGAACTCCTTCGTCATCTTTAAAAAATGTTTCTCCTTTTGAAAAACTTTATAATATGTCTTCGAATTTCAAAAGGCTAAGAATTTTTTGTTGTAAATGTTATGTTCTTACTCACAAAAATGATAAGCTTTCTTCAAAGGCTATTGAATGTGTTTTCTTAGGTTATGGTAAAAAACAAAAAGGATATCGATGCTTTGACTTATCAAATAATAAACTTTATATTTCAAAAGATATTACTTTTCTTGAAAAAGAAAATGGTTTTACAAATAATGAACCAAAAGAAAACACTGATTATTCTTTCTTATTTGATTTACTACCTCGACAAGATGAATCAAATTCGATTCAGAATCTTGAACTTTTCAATGATGTTGAAAATCAAAATCAACAAACTTTTAGCGATGAAAGAAATGACTCATGAAAATATAGATGTACATGTAACAAATAATACTCAAGTTTATACTAGAAGAACTGAAAATACTCATCCATGTGCTTTTGACAAATTTTTTCAAAATATATCTTTAGAAGAATCATCTCAAAGGTCAAATCGTATCTCTAAAGCACCAAATAAATTTGTGTCTTATGAGTCTTTTTCACCACATTTTAGATGTAATAACCTCAATTTTTGACATTTATTTGTTTAAATTTATTTGAAAATAATGGGTATTTTTCTGAATTTGTGCCTCGGATTCGTTACTGTTATCAGATCCATAAAAGAATCCGTAAATAACCCATAAAGGGGTAATTAGGTATAAATGATATCAACCACTATTTAATAATAATAATACTAAATGAATAAAATTTTAATTTTTAAAATTAATCCGAGGATCCACAGTTGGATCCATTTGGATCCAACTTGTGGATCCATATCGTATGGGGTCGGTTTACGGGTCTCAGGTCCGGACCCGAGCCGCGCCCTGTGTAACAACTTTTTAAAGAAAATGGGCAACCCGATAAGGGTTGCCCGATAAAGCTGAAACAAAAACAAGAAAGGGCAGGGGGGGGGGTTACGCAGTGTGTAACCGACCCCGTGCCTCTCGGCATGAGGGGAGGGGGTTAGCCGATAAAGGGGGAGTGGAGAGGGGGGTCTTGCCCTCTTCACTCGGTCTCTCTCTCTATCTCTCTCTGTCTGTGTGCGCAAGCGGGAGAAAAGGGCACACCGGAAAACCTGCGGCAAACAACAGCCCTCGTCGCCGGCAAAGCTCTGGCTACCTACTGCCACCGAAGCCCTCCTCGAGCATTCCTGTCACGGCAGCAGTGAGGGGCGACTTCAGTCGGCCCTGCCTTCGCGTCTCCAGTCTCCGATCGCCGGAAAAGCTTTAAAAAGGTATGGGTCTTCTTGGAATCAGGGTGAGGGATCGAACAGGGGTTCGATTCCATGTGTGGGTTTGAGGGGAGGTTCCACGGGGACTCTGTAGTTGGGGATTTTGGTGAATCCGACATCGGAAAGCCCCAAATCTTTGATTTGGGGGTTTCGGTTGTCATGAATAAAGGAGTGGGAGAAGGTTATGAGGGTTGACGGAAACCCCAAGTCAATCGAATTTGGGGGATTCGTCTGCCATGATCAAAATAAAATAAAAAAAATTGGGGAGGGGGGGTTTGTTAAAATATGATGTATATTTATATATATATATCTATATATATCGATTACGACACATATACATATATATGATATATATATATGTCTACGTGTCTATCTATATATATAAATATATATATATATATTGTAAAACCCCACAGGGGTATTTCTGTCATTTCACCTGTACACGCATATCCTTGATATGCTTTTTCCTTTCTTTCTTTTTCCTTTTTTCTTTTTCCTTTTTGTATTTTTTACTTTTTCCTTTTTTACATTAGAGAGGGGTCCACATAGAGTCGTTGGACCCCTCCAACGGTCATAAATATGACCGTTGGAGGGGCTCCAACGACTCTATGGGAGCCCCTCCTTGGGTCCCTTGCTGTGTATAAATAAGGGGCTCAGCCCCATGTATTCCTTAAGCTTCTTTTGAAGCATTCTATGAAGTGAGATATATTTTTTTATCTTCTTTTTGTGCTTGACCACTTTTGTGGTTTATTTTGCCCTTTAGTGGCATCTTGTGTATGTGCGTGCTTCCGTGCTTTCACTTGGAGACGTTGCTCTTTTCATTTGGCACTTCATTACATGGTATCAGAGCATTGGCTAAGAAGGCTTCATTGGATCCTCCATTGACAAGTAATACCTCTCCTCTCTCTTGTCTTATAAATTTTTCTTCTAATGGCCAACAAAGATGCAAAAATCGATCTCTCATTCAAATTGGATGGGACCAATTATCGTATGTGGGCGGCCGCTATGGAGAATAATCTCAAAGGTAAAAGGCTTTGGGGTTATGTATGTGGAACCATTCCGGAACCACAACTTAAGTTAACTAAATTTGAAGGAGGTGAAGAAAAGGCCTTAAATGAAGAAGAAAAAGAAAAGGCTATTCTTGATTACTCTTCTAAAATGGAAGATTGGGAAAGTGAACATGCTAAAATCTTAGCGTGGTTCATGAATAACGTCGAATTGAAGATTTGTGCAAATCTTGCTAAATTCAAGAAGGCTAATGAAGCATGGTTTTTCATGAAAGGTATGTACACTCAAAGAGACCTTGCTAGGCATTTTTTTCTTCAAGAAAAGGTAAGAGCTACCAAGCAAGGTGATATGAGCATTAGAGACTACTATAGTGCTCTATCCTCTTTATGGGATGAACTTGTCCTTCTCGAACCTCAATGGGAAGGAAGTGCTATTGCTATGAGACAAGAGCAAATGGAAAAAGAGAGGTTCTTTCAATTTATTCATGGGCTTCGTCCCGAATTTGAACAACTTAGAGGATCTCTACTTCATAGAGCCTCTACTCCTCTAAGTGATATTTTGGCCGATTTATGTCAAGAAGAAACCCGTTTGGCCTTAAAAAGGGATGTTGATGAAGTACATGCCGTGTCTAGACCCGACAACAATGTAAGATCATATAAACCACCACATTTTTGGAAGAACAATGGTGGAGGAAGGAAAATCATTTGTCATAATTGTAATGAACCGGGCCACATTCGTCCCGATTGCCCTAAATTCAAGAAGAAGGTAGCTTCTGTGGGAGAAACTCCTTCAAACATCAATGAAGATTCAAAGAAGGATGGTGACATAAAGGATTCCATCGCTCATCTAACCGAAACTCTCCAACAATTTATGAAGATGAACGCCTCTACATCATCATCCTCACCTTCCACTTCCGGTGCCGCCATCTCTTCATTCCCAGGTATGTCTTCTTGGATTCTTGATTCGGGTGCCTCTTTCCATATGACTCCAAATGCATCACTTTTGTCAAAACCAAGTCTCAATAAGTTTAAATCATATGTATCCACCGCCGATGGAACTTCTTTAAATGTTGAGGGTATTGGAAACCTTGAGAAAATTTATGACCAAAACAAAGAATTTTTTGTTCCCAAAATCCGAATCATCCCAAAACTTAATCTAAATCTTTTCTCCGTCTCTCAAATCACCGATTTTGAGTGTAATGTCTCTTTTTCACCAACCCATTGCTATGTGCAGGATCTCCGGTCCGGGAAGCGGATTGGGCAAGGCCATAGAAGAGGGGACCTTTACTATATGGATTTTTTGTCTTTGCCATCCAAATCATTTTGTAATCATGTTCAATCCAAAGATATTGAGACTTGGCATAAGAGACTTGGGCACCCTAGTATTTCCAAATTGTACCTTTTTCCATTTTTGGAAAAATTTTGTAATACAAATACATTTACATGCAATGATTGTATTCTTGGGAAAATTCACTCTCTTCCATATTCTCATAGCAATTTTGTGTCAAAAAGGCCTTTTGAACTTGTGCATTCTGATGTATGGGGACCGGCACCCATTATGTCCAAAGGAGGCTTCTCTTATTATGTTTCTTTTATTGATGATTTTACTAGATACACATGGGTTTATATTATCAAGAATAAATCTGATGTCTTCACTAATTTTAAAGAGTTTCACGCTCTTGTTCAAAATCAATTCCAACACAATATAGCCATTTTTAGATCCGACTCAGGAGGAGAATACATGTCTAAAGACTTCCAAAATTATTTTAAAACAAATGGAATTTTGCACCAAAGATCTTGTCCTAAAACTCCGCAACAAAATGGTCTTGCGGAAAGGAAACATAGGCATTTAATTGAAACCACAAGAACTCTTCTTGTGTCTAAATGTGTTCCTAAAAACTTTTGGGCCGAAGCTCTTCTTACCGCAACATATCTTGTGAATCGTATGCCCTCTTCCTCTTTGAAAAATGTTTCGCCCTTTGAAAAATTATTTAAAATTACTCCCGATTTTAATAGATTAAGAATCTTTGGATGCAAATATTTTGTACTTAGTTTAGGACAAGATAAGTTGTCACCTAAAGCTATTGAATGTGTATTCATTGGCTATGGTGAGAATCAAAAAGGCTATAGATGTTTTGATATTCGAAACAATAAATTATATGTGTCGAGAAATGTAAACTTTATTGAAGAACAAAATGGTTTCGATATCCACACATCTAAGGAAGACATCGATTATTCTTTTCTATTTGACTTAGCTCCTAGATTTGAGTCTCCTGAGGCTATTTCTTGTGATACTAGTTGTGATGGAATTTCACATTATAATATACAACAACATGACAATACCTCCCAAAATGAAAACCTTAATGATATAAATGTTTATACCCGACGGATAGGAAATGAACATCAACCTGCTATTGACAGATACTCTCAAGACTTCTCTTTAGAAGAATCTACTAACAACAATCTACCTAGGAGATCTTCTCGTACCAGTAGGCCACCACAAAAGTTTGTGTCCTATGAATCTTTTTCTCCAAATTATAGGGCCTGTCTTATGTTAATACATTCGTATCACGAACCTACATCTTTCAAGGAAGCTAAAGATCACCCACATTGGATTGAAGCCATGAAAATCGAATTAGAGGCTCTTAACAAGGCCCAAACCTGGAGCATTATTCCTCAACCTTTAGGGAAGAAGGCAATTGGGTGTAGATGGGTATATAAAGTCAAAACTAAAAGTGATGGGTCTCTTGAAAGATACAAAGCTCGTTTGGTAGCAAAAGGCTATGCCCAAGAATATGGGATTGATTATGAAGAAACTTTTGCTCCCGTGGCCAGAATGACTAGTGTACGAACCTTAATTGCTTTAGCATCCATCAAACAATGGCCTATATACCAACTTAATGTTAAAAATGCTTTCTTAAATGGAACTTTATGTGAAGAAGTTCTTATGGATCCTCCGCCGGGTCTTGAAATTGGGAAAGGCAATATTCTAAAATTAAACAAAGCTCTTTATGGGTTAAAACAAGCGCCAAAAGCGTGGTATGATCTCTTTAGCAAAGTAGTTCTTGATAATGGTTTTTCCTCATGTTACACTGATACTGCTTTGTTTGTTAAATCCTCTAATGAATACATAACCATTTTGTTATTATATGTTGATGATATGATTATCATAGGTAATGATAAGAAAGGTATTGATCTTATTAAAAATATTCTTAAGAAAAATTTTGATATGTCTGATATGGGTTTTTTGAGGTATTTCTTAGGAATTGAAGTTGCATACTCACCCAAGGGGTATGTCCTATCTCAGATGAAGCTTGCCTCTGATATTATTGCTAGGTCTGGGCTAACAGATGACAAAAGGGTGGAGACTCCAGAAGTGATCAATGCCAAGATGAGAGCCAATGATGGCACTCCTTTAGCAGATCCCACGCCTTATCGTCAATTGATTGGATCATTAACATATTTATCTATTACCAGGCCTGACATTTCCCATGCAGTTCATAGTGCAAGCCAATTTCAGACTGCTCCTACCACCACTCACATGGCAGCAGTGATGAGGATTATCAGATATCTAAAAGATTCCATAACTAAGGGAGTATTCTTATCCTCTTCTTCACCTCTTACTTTACTTGCGTATACTGACTCTGATTGGGGGGGTAACCCCGATGATCGTATTTCTACCACAGGTTATTGTGTGTTTCTTGGGGAGTCACTTATCTCCTGGAGGTGTAAAAAGCAGCGTAAAGTTTCTCTCTCATCTACTGAAGCTGAATATCGTGCGATGGCCACCACCACAACTGAGATTATATGGTTAAGAAGCTTACTTAAAGATATGGGTGTCTCATTCTCAACTCCCTCAAAGCTATGCTGTGACAACAAGAGCTCCATTTATATCGCTAGCAATCACACTTTTCACGAACGAACGAAGCATATTGAGATGGACTGTCATTATGTTCGAGATGAGTTCCTACGTGGCACCATTCAACTCCCATATGTTCCTACCGAATATCAGTTGGCGGACTTCTTCACCAAAGCCTTGCCTTCGCCTCGCTTCTATTTCCTCCTTAGCAAACTCTCGGTGATTTCACCGTGTGTTTGAGGGGGGGTGTTAAAATATGATGTATATTTATATATATATATCTATATATATCGATTACGACACATATACATATATATGATATATATATATGTCTACGTGTCTATCTATATATATAAATATATATATATATATATTGTAAAACCCCACAGGGGTATTTCTGTCATTTCACCTGTACACGCATATCCTTGATATGCTTTTTCCTTTCTTTCTTTTTCCTTTTTTCTTTTTCCTTTTTGTATTTTTTACTTTTTCCTTTTTTACATTAGAGAGGGGTCCACATAGAGTCGTTGGACCCCTCCAACGGTCATAAATATGACCGTTGGAGGGGCTCCAACGACTCTATGGGAGCCCCTCCTTGGGTCCCTTGCTGTGTATAAATAAGGGGCTCAGCCCCATGTATTCCTTAAGCTTCTTTTGAAGCATTCTATGAAGTGAGATATATTTTTTTATCTTCTTTTTGTGCTTGACCACTTTTGTGGTTTATTTTGCCCTTTAGTGGCATCTTGTGTATGTGCGTGCTTCCGTGCTTTCACTTGGAGACGTTGCTCTTTTCATTTGGCACTTCATTACAGGGTTTCCCTAATTGGGACTCGATAAACCAAATGCGGAACAGTGGGGTTGATTTGTAATAAAAAAAGGAATTATTGTGCATGTAAATGAAATTACAAAGGAGGGGAACTGATTGTTTTCTTGTTGGAATCTTGGTTTTCTTTTGGACTTACATGAAATTTGGGTATTGTATTCATGACCGAATGTATGATTTTAGAAATCTGTTTCAATTATTTTGAAGTTTCATTCTATGATATGTCAACTGTGAAGGCCGACTTATTAGATGCACAAGCATACCCTTGTGTGCAGCCTGTACACACGCTAGTGTAAGGTACAAAAGAGATGCCGTACGAGATTCTGGAAACCTAATTTGGGTTACCACCAGATTTACATAGGAATTGCTGATTTATCAGTGCTTCTAGAATAATAAGGCAACGAGGGTGTAACGGTAAACCGCACACATGAGTGAACTCTATATTTTTCTCTTTTTCTTCAGCACCATTCATATTCGGTATAATAGGTAAACTGGGCACATTTGTTATCATTAGCTCAATGAATTTTTGTTTGTTGCAAAATCTTATTGAGAGTTTGACTGTTTTCATTAATGTTTTCTAAGTTATCCATTTACAGAAGTATTGGTCATCCGCACTGATATTTTAGGTTGTTCATTAACAGAATCTTGAATGGGTTCATTAGTATTTTTCTGTTAGGCAATCTATTGATAGAAGTTGGAATTTCTTCACTGTACTTTTCACTTTCACATTGACAGAAGGTTGCACCTCAATCTAATATCCTGTAGCTTGAGGGTTATAAGTAGTGGTGTTATCCCCAACACCATTGTCGTTGGGATCATCTTTATATCTCTGATCTGCAACATTTGGGAAGTCATTGATGACATTGACCGTGTAGTTTCGGTATGATCGGTGGAGTTATAGTCGGTTGGGTCAAAATGATTGTTCACCTTGGGGGATGGGGTTATATGCTTTTTAATATGATGTTCAGTATGTGGTGGCATTGAGAGTATTACTAGCTGGACTGGATTGACTATAATTCTAACTAGGAGGTTGGCGGGTCTGGGATTGTTAAGCCCGACTAACTTACCTAGCATATGGCGAAGCTTACACTTTTGCACCGTAATTATGTAAATGTTTTGCATTTCATCATACTAGTTGTGAAATCTGGAATGTGCGCATGTCTGGGTTATTGATGTTTCTTCTTGGGCATGAATGCTTGATTCATTATGTCAAATGATACATGTACACTCACACACTCAAGGAAACCATAGATTGGTTAATACCCGTATGTGATGTAGGTAACACACATAGTGAAAATGCTTATGAATGAGTACTGACATGCATATGTTTGGGTTTATGATTGCATGAGTGCACATGCTTTTGGCACTTTGGCCTAGTGTTATGAATGAAACACTACTTTAGTTTTATTATGTGATGCACCGATCGCCTAAATGGACCATCATCGGCCTGAAGAGCCGTGGGTATAGTTTCATTTCACATATGTTTTTAACTGCATCACTTGAACCACATAAGATGGTTTGGCACATTACTACACTGTTCTAGTTGTTTATACGGGCTGAAGTTCCGTATGGGTCCCCGCAAGGGAGGATGCGGGTTTTCACTTTACTTTTGCATATGGTGTTGCAAACTTAAAGAACTAACTTTAATAAAAATATAATAAGAACAATGTAATATACGTTCTAGGATATCTCATATGGAGTATGAGAATATTAGAGATCCGGTCCTAGGGAGACTGTGAGGATACAAAAAACTCCGTGTGCTGTAATTTGATCCCCAGAACCCGATATCGAGGTTCTTTCTCCTGACCACGGTTTTATGGAGAGTCCGCCACTTTACCTGAGAGTGGTGTGTTTGACACAGCTGTTGTTTATAGTACAAAGGAAGTGACACATGTGGGCGTGGGATGTTCCTTGTGTCCCCGACATTAGATGTGGAGGTCTAATGTTCCGAATGTGATTCGGTCGATGGCTAAGTTGGAACTCAGTAATAAAATACAAATTGTGTGTTAAGCTACCCTGGGAACCTACTTGACCTCGGGGATTGTACCCGTTTGGTGTATCCGCGGGCAATAGTAATTAAAAAGAGGAACTTAAAGCTGCGTGCATTTAATAGGGCATGCATATGGAAAGATGGAACTTAAATGAAAGATACAACAACAATAACAACTACGTCTTCATCCCAAAACAATTGGGGTCGGCGATATAAACCAAAAAAGAAAATCATTTTGGGTCTTCCACATGAATCATTCTCCTCCAATCATTTCTATCCAATGCCATGTCCTCGGTGAGGCTCAAAGCATTCATATCCTTTCCTATCACCTCATCCATGTCTTCCTAGGCCTACCCCGAGTCCTTTTAACTAACATATTTTCCCATTTCTCCATCCTTCTAACTGGAGCATCATTAGGCCATCACCGAATATGTCCAAACCACCGTAAACGATTCTCTCTCATCTTATTTTCAATGGGTGCAACGCCTACCTTCTTACGTATCTCCTCGTTCTGAATCTTATCTTTTATTGTATTTCCACACATCCATCTAACCATACGCATCTCAGCTACGCTCATTTTTTGAATATGATTTCTCTTGGCCGCCCAACATTCCGTACCATATAGTAAAGCGGGCCTAATAGTCGTCCTATAAAACTTTCCCTTCAACCGCAATGGCATTCTACGATCTTACAAGACTCCAGTTGCACTTTTCCATTTCATCCACCCAACCTTTATCCTATGATTTACATCTCCGTCAATTTCTCCATTCTTTTGAATGATAGATCCCAAATATTTGACACAATCATCCACTAGTATTTCTTGCTCACCAAGCTTCACTACACTCCCATCATTACTTCGTTGCTTACTAAATCGACATTCCATATATTTTGTCTTACTTTTACTTAACTTAAAACCTCTTGCTTCCAAGGTCTGTCTCCATAATTCTAACTTAGCATTAACCCCAGCTCTAGACTTATCAATCAAAACAATATCATCAGCAAACAACATACACCACGACACATTTTCTTGAATGGATCTCATAAGCTCATCCATCACTATAGCAAATAGAAAAGGGCTTAAAGCAGATCCTTGATGTAACCCAACCGTTATAGGAAAATTGGTTGTCACCCCTCCACAAGTGCGGACATTGGTTACTACTCCTTCATACAACAACAACTACGCCTTCGTCCCAAAACAATTGGGGTCGGCTATATGAACCAAAAAAAAAAATCATTCTGGGTCTTACACATGAATTCTTCTCCTCCAATCATTTCTATCCAATGCCATGTTCTTGGTGAGGTTCAAAGCATTCATATCTTTTTCTATCATCTCCATCCAAGTCTTCGTAGGCCTACCCCGACCTCTTTTAACTAATATATTTTCCCATTTCTCCATCCTTCTAACTGGAGCATCATTAGGCCTTCGCCGAATATGTCCAAACCACCGTAAACGATTCTCTCTCATCTTATTTTCAATGGGTGCAACGCCTACCTTCTTACGTATCTCCTCGTCCCGAATCTTATCTTTTATTATATTTCCACACATCCATCTAAGCATACGCATCTCAGCTACGCTCATTTTTTGAATATGATTTCTCTTGGCCGCCCAACATTCCGTACCATATAGTAAAGCGGGCCTAATTGTCGTCATATAAAACTTTCCCTTCAACCGCAATGGCATTCTACGATCGCACAAGACTCCAGTTGCACTTTTCCATTTTATCCACCCAACCTTTATCCTATGATTTACATCTCCATCAATTTCTCCATTCTTTTGAATGATAGATCCCAAATATTTGAAACAATCATCCACCGATATTTCTTGCTCACCAAGCTTCACTACACTCCCATCTCTATTTCGTTGCTTACTAAATCGACATTCCATGTATTCTGTCTTACTCTTACTCAACTTAAAACCTCTTGCTTCCAATGTCTGTCTCCATAATTCTAACTTAGCATTAACCCCAGCTCTAGACTCATCAATCAAAACAATATCATCAGCAAACAACATACACCACGGCACATTTTCTTGAATGGATCTCGTAAGCTCATCCATCACTATAGCAAATAGAAAAGGGCTTAAAGCAGATCCTTGATGTAACCCAACCGTTATAGGAAAATTGGTTGTTACCCCTCCATAAGTGCGGACATTGGTTACTACTCCTTCATACAACAACAACAACAACAATAACAACAACAACAACTACGCCTTCGTCCCAAAACAATTGGGGTCGGCTATATGAACAAAAAAAGAAAATCATTCTGGGTCTTCCACATGAATTCTTCTCCTCCAATCATTTCTATCCAATGCCATGTTCTTGGTGAGGTTCAAAGCATTCATATCTTTTTCTATCATCTCCATCCAAGTCTTCCTAGGCCTACCCCGACCTCTTTTAACTAATATATTTTCCCATTTCTCCATCCTTCTAACTGGAGCACCATTAGGCCTTCGCCGAATATGTCCAAACCACCGTAAACGATTCTCTCTCATCTTATTTTCAATGGGTGCAACGCCTACCTTCTTACGTATCTCCTCGTCCCGAATCTTATCTTTTATTATATTTCCACACATCCATCTAAGCATACGCATCTCAACTACACTCATTTTTTGAATATGATTTCTCTTGGCCGCCCAACATTCCGTACCATATAGTAAAGCGGGCCTAATTGTCGTCCTATAAAACTTTCCCTTCAACCGCAATGGCATTCTACGATCGCACAAGACTCTAGTTGCACTTTTCCATTTTATCCACCCAACCTTTATCCTATGATTTACATCTCCATCAATTTCTCCATTCTTTTGAATGATAGATCCCAAATATTTGAAACAATCATCCACCGGTATTTCTTGCTCACCAAGCTTCACTACACTCCCATCTCTATTTCGTTGCTTACTAAATCGACATTCCATGTATTCTGTCTTACTCTTACTCAACTTAAAACCTCTTGCTTCCAATGTCTGTCTCCATAATTCTAACTTAGCATTAACCCCAGCTCTAGACTCATCAATCAAAACAATATCATCAGCAAACAACATACACCACGGCACATTTTCTTGAATGGATCTCGTAAGGTCATCCATCACTATAGCAAATAGAAAAGGGCTTAAAGCAGATCCTTGATGTAACCCAACCGTTATAGGAAAATTGGTTGTCACCCCTCCATAAGTGCGGACATTGGTTACTACTCCTTCATACAACAACAACAACAACAATAACAACAACAACAACAACTACGCCTTTGTCCCAAAACAATTGGGGTCGGCTATATGAACAAAAAAAGAAAATCATTCTGGGTCTTCCACATGAATTCTTCTCCTCCAATCATTTCTATCCAATGCCATGTTCTTGGTGAGGTTCAAAGCATTCATATCTTTTTCTATCATCTCCATCCAAGTCTTCCTAGGCCTACCCCGACCTCTTTTAACTAATATATTTTCCCATTTCTCCATCCTTCTAACTGGAGCAGCATTAGGCCTTCGCCGAATATGTCCAAACCACCGTAAACGATTCTCTCTCATCTTATTTTCAATGGGTGCAACGCCTACCTTCTTACGTATCTCCTCGTCCCGAATCTTATCTTTTATTATATTTCCACACATCCATCTAAGCATACGCATCTCAACTACACTCATTTTTTGAATATGATTTCTCTTGGCCGCCCAACATTCCGTACCATATAGTAAAGCGGGCCTAATTGTCGTCCTATAAAACTTTCCCTTCAACCGCAATGGCATTCTACGATCGCACAAGACTCCAGTTGCACTTTTCCATTTTATCCACCCAACCTTTATCCTATGATTTACATCTCCATCAATTTCTCCATTCTTTTGAATGATAGATCCCAAATATTTGAAAGAATCATCCACCGGTATTTCTTGCTCACCAAGCTTCACTACACTCCCATCTCTATTTCGTTGCTTACTAAATCGACATTCCTTGTATTCTGTCTTACTCTTACTCAACTTAAAACCTCTTGCTTCCAATGTCTGTCTCCATAATTCTAACTTAGCATTAACCCCAGCTCTAGACTCATCAATCAAAACAATATCATCAGCAAACAACATACACCACGGCACATTTTCTTGAATGGATCTCGTAAGCTCATCCATCACTATAGCAAATAGAAAAGGGCTTAAAGCAGATCCTTGATGTAACCCAACCGTTATAGGAAAATTGGTTGTCACCCCTCCACAAGTGCGGACATTGGTTACTACTCCTTCATACAACAACAACAACAACAACAACAACAACAACAACAACAACAACAACAACAACAACAACAACTACGCCTTCGTCCCAAAACAATTGGGGTCGGCTATATGAACCAAAAAAGAAAATCATTCTGGGTCTTCCACATGAATTCTTCTCCTCCAATCATTTCTATCCAATGCCATGTTCTTGGTGAGGTTCAAAGCATTCATATCTTTTTCTATCATCTCCATCCAAGTCTTCCTAGGCCTACCCCGACCTCTTTTAACTAATATATTTTCCCATTTCTCCATCCTTCTAACTGGAGCATCATTAGGCCTTCGCCGAATATGTCCAAACCACCGTAAACGATTCTCTCTCATCTTATTTTCAATGGGTGCAACGCCTACCTTCTTACGTATCTCCTCGTCCCGAATCTTATCTTTTATTATATTTCCACACATCCATCTAGGCATACGCATCTCAGCTACGCTCATTTTTTGAATATGATTTCTCTTGGCCGCCCAACATTCCGTACCATATAGTAAAGCGGGCCTAATTGTCGTCGTATAAAACTTTCCCTTCAACTGCAATGGCATTCTACGATCGCACAACACTCCAGTTGCACTCTTTCATTTCATCCACCCAACCTTTATCCTATGATTTACATCTCCATCAATTTCTCCATACTTTTGAATGATAGATCCCAAATATTTGAAAGAATCATCCACCGGTATTTCTTGCTCACCAAGCTTCACTACACTCCCATCTCTATTTCGTTGCTTACTAAATCGACATTCCATGTATTCTGTCTTACTCTTACTCAACTTAAAACCTCTTGCTTCTAATGTCTGTCTCCATAATTCTAACTTAGCATTAACCCCAGCTCTAGACTCATCAATAAAAACAATATCATCAGCAAACAACATACACCACGGCACATTTTCTTGAATGGATCTCGTAAGCTCATCCATCACTATAGCAAATAGAAAAGGGCTTAAAGCAGATCCTTGATGTAACCCAACCGTTATAGGAAAATTGGTTGTCACCCCTCCACAAGTGCAGACATTGGTTACTACTCCTTCGTACATATCTTTAATTATACTAATGTACTTGAGAGAAACACCTTTCTTCATCATTGTCCACCAGAGAACGTCCCTAGGTACTCTATCGTATGCCTTCTCCAAATCAATAAAAACCATATGCAAATATTTGTTCCTCTCTCTATATCTCTCAATAAGTTGTCTAAGAAGATGTATAGCTTCCATAGTTGATCTTCCAGGCATAAAACCAAATTGATTCTCCGATATCATGACAACCTTCCTCAACCTATACTCAATCACCTCTCCCAAAGTTTCATAGTATGACTCATGAGTTTTATACCACGACAGTTTGTGCAATCTTTTATATCACCCTTATTCTTATATAGAGGCACCAAATTACTCTTCCTCCACTCATTAAGCATCTTATTTGTCCGTCAAATCTTGTTAAAAAGATTTGTCAGCCATTTTAAACCTTTCTCACCCAAGCATTTTCAAGCCTCGATAGGTATACCATCTGGGCCAACTGCCCTTCTTGATTTCATTTTCTTCAAAGCCTCTGCAATTTCTTTATTTTGAATCTTGCGCATGAAGTCACGATTTATCTCATGAAAAGGAATGGAGAAGTCTCCAAGATCCTGAGCATGACTTCCATTAAATAGCTTATCAAAATAATCTCTCCATCTCTCCTTAATCTCCTCATCTTTGACTAAAACCCTTTGCGTTTCATCTAACCATACCTAGATCCCTTGATTTCCTATCTCTTATCTTTGCAAGCCTACAAATATCCTTCTCGCCCTCTTTGGTATCCAACTTGTCATAAACCTCGTTATATACCTTATCCCTCGCGTTTCGAACTACTTTTTTAGCTTCCTTCTTTGCTATTATATACTTCTCCAAATTCTCATTATCACGACTCTTACTTAGATTTCTATAACACTCTCTTTTAACCTTAATAGCTAATTTGACATCCTCGTTCCACCATGACGTATCCTTACCTAGCGGTGCACCGCCTTTAGACTCACCCAATACCTCCTTAGCCACCTTTCTCATGCCACCCACTATCTTATTCCACATTGATTCTGAATCCTGCTCCAGACACCAATCAACTTCCTTAACTACCTGCTCTACAAACATTCCTTGTTTAGCTCCTTTTAGTGCCCACCACTTAATTCTAGGATCTATCCTATGTCTATCCCTTTTGCGGCATTGACTAATTCTAAGATCTAAAATTAAGACTCTATGTTGTGTAGCTACACTTTCTCCCGGTATAACCTTACAATCGATGCAACAACCCCTATCTCTCTTTCTAAGTAGGAAAAAAATCTATCTGACTCGTATTAACCCCACTTTTAAATGTTACTAGGTGAGACTCCCTCTTCCTAAACCAAGTGTTTTATACCACGATAGTTTGTGCAATCTTGTATATCACCCTTATTCTTATATAAAGGCACCAAAGTACTCTTCCTCCACTCATTAGGCATCTTATATGTTTGCCAAATCAAGTTAAAAAGATTTGTCAACCATTCTAAACCTTTCTCTCCCAAGCATTTCCAAGCCTCAATAGGTATACCATCTGGGCCAACTGCCCTTCTTGATTTCATTTTCTTCAAAGCCTCTGCAATTTATTTATTTTGAATCTTGCGCATGAAGTCACGATTCATCTCATGAAAAGGAATGGACAAGTCCCCAAGATCTTGAGCATGACTTTCATTAAATAGCTTATCAAAATAATCTTTCTATCTCTCCTTAATCTCCTCATCTTTGACTAAAATCCTTTGCGTTTCATCTTTGATACATCTAACCATACCCAGATCCCTCGATTTCCTATCTCTCATCTTTGCAAGCCTATAAATATCCTTCTCGCCCTTTTTGGTATCCAACTTATCATAAACATCCTTATATACCTTATCCCTCACGTTTCGAACTACTTTTTTAGATTCCTTCTTTGCTATCATATACTTCTTCAAATTCTCATTATCACGACTCTTAGATTTCTATAACACTCTCTTTTAACCTTAATAGCTAATTTGACATCCTCATTCCACCATGATGTATTCTTACCTAGCGGTGCACCGCCTTTAGACTCACCCAATACCTCCTTAGCCACCTTTCTCATGCCACCTGCTATCTTATTCCACATTGATTCTGAATCCTTCTCAAGACACCAATCAACTTCCTTAAGTACCTGCTCTACAAACATTCCTTCTTTAGCCCCTTTCAGTGCCCACCACTTAATTTTAGGATCTATCCTATGTCTATCCTTTTTGCGGCATTGTCTAATTCTAAGATCTAAAATTAAGACTCTATGTTGTGTAGCTACACTTTCTCCCAGTATAACCTTACAATCGATGCAACAACCCCTATCTCTCTTTCTAAGTAGGAAAAAATCTATCTGACTCGTATTAACCCCACTTTTAAATGTTACTAGGTGAGACTCTCTCTTCCTAAACCTAGTGTTTGTTAAGATCATATCATATGACAAACCAAAATCTAAAATCCTTTCTCCACTTTCGTTTCTTTCTCCTATACCATAGCCTCCATGGATACTCTCAAATCCATCCCTACTAATGCCTACATGCCCATTAAGGTCACCGCCGATGAAAAGACTTTCTCCATAAGATATCCCTTGTACTACTTCATCTAAATATTCCCAAAATTGACGCTTAATGGAATCATCTAAACCTACTTGAGGTGCATAAACACTAATAATATTAATAATTTCTGAACCTAATACTAATTTAATAAGTAAAATCCTATCACCCTTCCTACGGACCTCAACTACATTATCTATAAACTCACGACTAATAACAATCCCTACTCCATTCCTATTCCTATTTATTCCTGTATACCAAATCTTATATCCCCAAGGTTCTATCACTTTTGCTTTCTCATCTACCCATTTGGTCTCTTATAGACATAAAATATCAATCTTTCTCCTACACATAACATCCACTAACTCTACCAACTTACCAGTTAAAGATCCTATGTTCCAAGTGGCTAACCTAATTTTATGGTCTTGGACTAACTTCTTTACCCCCCACCCGTCCAACAAAGTGAGGGAACCCTTGCCTATTTGACACCACACCCGGGCACCGGTGTGACACGTCGCTTCCGGGCGACGACCTAGCAACGCTTGCCCATTTATCACTGCCTCCGGGCCTATAGAGTACAACGCGTCGCTCAGTAGGGAACACCCCAACGAAATTCTCATATTGGTTCATATTCATAGGGTATGACTAAGTTTTTATGCTGGCTGTCACATGCCTACCGCAACCTGTTAGATTTATATCTGTATTGGATATGGATCCGATTTCAGGATCCATATCCGAACAGATCCAAACGAATGTGGCATACTTGTAATTTCTGTGTTGTTTTTATTATAAATACATACAGCAAAGAGGGTATCGATATCACGTACCCTATTTTCCCATTCAGCATCCCTTTTCTTTCTCTCTCCCTCTTCTCTCTTCTCTTCTCCCTAATTTGTATTTTCAGGTTGAAGGCAGATCTCCAAGGTTTGAAGGTGCAGATTCTAACATGGTATCAGAGCATCCGTGATCGATCTTTTCCCTGTATTCACGCCTGTCACGATAGAGCAAGTCCTCTTCACGATCGAACGAGTATTCTGCAGGATCAAGCGAGCCTTCACGCCCGTCGCGATCGAGCAGCGAGTCTTCACGCCTGTTGCGATCGAGCGAGCATTCTTCAGCCTCTCAGCCACGATTGATCACGATTAAACCTCGCTCCACCGAGCCACGACTGATCACGATCAGATAGTCTTCACGCCTGTCAATCAGACCTCGCTGGTTCGCTGGTTTTTCTTCTTTGCAGCTGCCAATCAGATCTCATTTCACCGAGCAACATCACGATCAAACCTCGTTCCACCGAGCATCTGTGGACACGCAGTCAAGTATTTTTACCTGTCAATGACTGCTGAGCATTGATTATCTCATTCCAGTTGAGCATTAGCAGTCGAGCATCCTTGCCTGTCCACGTCTGCTGAGTATTGAACTTCTCATTTTTTTTTGGCCGAGTATTATTTTTTTTTAAGGGCAATATTATATCAGCATCATAATGTCTACCCTCTCTTCGAGTTTTCTTTCCCAACTCATTTCCCAAAAGTTAACCCATTCCAACTATTTTGACGTGGAAACGTCAGATAGTCCCTTTCATTAAGAGCCATTGTCTGTATGGTCACATTGATGGCTCCACCCTAGTCCCGCCTGAATTCATCTTGGGTGAAACAAAGGAGGCTACCAGTTCAGGGACCGCTACAGATAATATCCCTAACCCAGCATATGCTGTATGGATGGCACATGACCAGGCTTTAGTGGCTTATATTACTTCTACTCTCTCTGAAGAAGTACTTGCAGGCATTGATGATGATATCTCGGCTTTACAACTATGGAATACACTTGCAAAGACATACTCTCAAGTTTCAGAAGCTAGATATCTTCAATTGAAGCGTCAATTTCAAAGTATCAATAGAGGCTCTAGATCTGTACTTGAGTATCTTTATGAAATTAAAAATGTAAGCGATCAACTTGCTGTTATAGGTCATCCTATTTCAGACAAGGATAAAGTCCAGCAGGCCCTTAGTGGTCTAGGGTCAGAGTTTGATATATTTTGCACTGCCCTAGAGGTTCTCCCTGTCTTACCCTCTTTTGAAGACTTAAAGGCAAAACTGATTCAGCATGAGGCTAGTAGAGTTCACAGGCATGATGCTTCTATTCCTACTTCGGCTAGTATTTTAGTCACCTCTACACATGGTACGTCAGGGCAGCGTGCACACATCTTGGGTCATACATCTGGACAAGGAAAGGGTATTCTCCCTACTCCTCAGGGCAGCACTCATGTTAACTTGCCGAAGCGCATCCCTACATGTTTTTATTGCAACAAGAGAGGACATGTTAAATCTGAATGTTGGCACAATCCTCAGAACAAATCTAAGGGAGGTCGACGTGATCACAGGCCAAACCCCTCTGCCATTCCTAGATCGTCTTCCTCCTCCTTCACACCTGATGCTCAACAACTCCTAATGACGGCGATTTCTAATCTGAATCTCAAGCAAAACAATGATGGTGTCTGGTATGTGGACTCCGGTGCTGCCGCTCATGTGACTGATGATGCAGGTAAACTATCTAGCGTTTCTCCATACTTAGCAAGAGGTTCTGTAGTTACAGGTGACGGCACCCATCACAAAATCACTCACATTGGAAATGCACATGTGTCTTTGCCAAATACTTCTCTTCCTTTACAAAATGTTTTAGTTGTTCCTAATGTTAAGAAAAACATCATTTCAGTATCTAAACTCATTGATGACTCTTCCACATCAGTTGAATTCACTCCTTCCTCTGTTTTTGTCAAGGACCCTCTCACCAAGACGATATTCGCTGAAGGAATTCGTGAAGGCAACATGTACGTCCTCAAGGAAGCTCCTCCAGTGTCCAAGTCCAGTCCGCTTGTTTCTCCTTCAGTTGATCCGAATGAAGTCAATTTGACTCAAGTTGATATGCCGACCATTTGGCATAATCGATTAGGCCATTGTAGTCATTCTTTTATTGCCAGTCTTGTTAATAATGGATTGTTACACAAATCCAGTTTGAAATTTGTTAGTGAGTCAGGCATGTGCTCAAGTTGTCAACTCTGTAAGAGTCATGCTCTTCCTTTTAATTCCATAAATAAAAGAGCTTCTAAATTGTTTGAAACGATATACTCCGATGTTTGGGGACCAGCTCCTGTCTCATCTCCTTCTGACAGTAGATACTATGTCATTTTCGTTGATTCCTTTTCTCGCTATACATGGATACATTTCATAAAACACAAATCTGAAGTGTTTCATCTATTTACCCAATTTCATGCCCTCATCCAAAATAAATTTTCATCCAACATAGTGCATTTTCAATGTGATGCTGGTGGTGAATATTTATCATCTGAATTTACCGAATACTTGCTGAATCATGGCATCACTAGACAGATATCCTGTCCACACACACCACAGCAAAATGGCATTGCAGAACGCAAGCACCGACACATTGTAGAGACTGCCTTAAGCATGCTTCATGACACTGATCTCTCTATGACTCTATGGACTGAGGCATTTCACACAGCTGTTTATGTTATAAATCGACTGCCTCTAGCTCTTCTCGCTGGGAAATCTCCTTTCTTTCTTTTGAATAATGAGCATCCTAAATATGATGAGCTTCGGGTTTTTGGATGCATTTGCTATGTTCATGTTGATTCCAGCATCCGGAACAAATTTCAGACACGAGCTATAATGTGTCAGTTTGTGGGTTATGCGGATCATTATCGAGGCTATAGATGCTATAATCCCCTTACAGGTCGTATACATGTTTCAAGACATGTCGTTTTTGATGAACTCAGATTGCAATTTCATACTTCATCCAAGGCCGTTCATGATTCAGCATCTAGACTATATGATCCATGGCTGTGTTCAACTATCTTAAGTGGTGGAATTCAACCGACAATTTTTCCAGTTTCTTCTGACAGTACTCACATTGAAGCAGATATGTCTGATGCCCAGATGGATAGTACTCATAATGAAGCAGACATGTCTGATGCTCAGATGGATGATCCTCCTTTAGACAGGTTCTCTGGCTTGGTTTATTCTCGTCGCACTCCTGCCCCTACCATTGACTCTGCCATTGTTCCTTCTCATTCACGAAGGTCCACTCGAGCAAGACATCCCGTGGATAGATGGATAAGCTATGACTCTTTCACTTTGGATTTTCAACTTTTTATGACCAGTTTGCATAAACAGACTGAACCAAAGTGTTATTCTCAGGCCTCTCACAATTCCCGTTGGATTGAAGCCATGAATGAAGAAATGGAAGCCTTGAATGAATGTCAAACATGGGAAGTCGTTCCTCGACCAAAGGATAAGAATATTGTTGGATCCAAATGGGTTTATAAAATCAAATATAAACCAGATGGAAGTATTGATAGGTATAAAGCTCGTCTTGTAGCCAGAGGTTTCACTCAACAACATGGGGAAGATTATGATGAGACTTTCAGCCCTGTTGTTAAGATGAGTACAATCCGGGTTATTCTCTCTCTTGCAGTTACTTTTGGATGGTCATTACATCAACTTGATGTCAAAAATGCTTTTCTTCATGGTTTTCTCAAAGAGGATGTTTACATGGAACAGCCACCAGGATATGCTACTAGTGATCCTAATTTATGGGTGTGCAAGTTGCACAAGTCATTATATGGGTTAAAACAGGCTTCTCGTTCATGGTTTGAAAGGTTCTCTCTTCACATTCAAGAAGCTGGTTTTCAGAAGAGCGCCCTTAACCATTCTCTTTTTATCTATCACAAAGGAGGGATCACTACTTGGTTATTGATATATGTGGACGACATTATTCTCACGGGTAATACTTCTTCTCATATTGTCCAGATCAAAGAAGTGTTAGAACAACATTTCAAAATGAAAGACCTTGGGGACCTCAGATACTTTTTGGGGGTTGAATTAGACAGGACTAAGGATTCCCTTACCCTCTCTCAGCACAAATATGCCCTTGATATTCTTACATCCTCTGGTATGACTGATTGTAAGCCCACTAACACACCCAGTGTTTTGCATACAAAGTTGAACGTTTCAGATGGCAGTCCTCCATATCCTGTTCCTACTTTTTATCGCAGTATTGTTGGGAAACTTCAATATTTAACATTCACTCGTCCCGACATTGTATATGCCGTCAATCAGGTTTCCCAGTTTATGAATGCTCCCACAGATGCTCATATGGAAGCTGTCAAGCGTATCTTACGTTACCTCAAGGGGACCATTGGCGATGGACTTACTTATAAACGCGTCTCTCCTACTGTGGATGGCCATATTATCTCTACATACACTGATGCTGATTGGGGAAGCGATCTTGATGAACGCCGCTCTGTTTCTGGCTATTGTGTCTTTCTTAATTCTAATCTTGTGTGTTGGAGTAGTCGCAGACAACGCGCCATTGCCAAATCCAGCACAGAAGCTGAATATAGGGCCATGGCTGCTGGCACAGCCGATGCTACTTGGCTTCGTCATCTTCTTGGGGAATTGTCTCTTCCTATTGCTCAGTCTAACATGCTTGTTGACAACCAAAGTGCCATCAAAATCTCATTCAATCCCATCCTTCACAGTCGTACCAAACACATTGAGATTGATCAACATTTCATCCGTCAGAAAATAGAAGATGAGGAAATCTCCCCTGCGTATATACATACTTCTGAACAAGTTGCTGATCTTTTCACCAAAGGACTTACTGGATCACAGTTTTGGTATTTGAAGAACAAGTTGGGCATGATGAAATATCATGCACAACTTGAGGGGGGATGTTAGATTTATATCTGTATTGGATATGGATCCGATTTCAGGATCCATATCCGAACAGATCCAAACGAATGTGGCATACTTGTAATTTCTGTGTTGTTTTATTATAAATACATACAACAAAGAGGGTATCTATATCACGTACCCTATTTTCCCATTCAGCATCCCTTTTCTTTCTCTCTCCCTCTTCTCTTCTCCCTAATTTGTATTTTCAGGTTGAAGGCAGATCTCCAAGGTTTGAAGGTGCAGATTCTAACACAACCCTCCTCCTTTATCCGGGCTTGGGACCGGCAATGGATAACTAAACAGTTATAAACCGACGGAGTTAGAACTTAAATGAAAGATAACACAAGAAATCATGCATTGCACATAATCATGCATTTTCCTGTTATGCATTAGATCATGTATGTTTGAATCATTCTCTATATCATGACATGATTTTGTGGTAGCATATGATTTACTTCTTGAAATCATGCTGAAAGGTTTGGTTATTTAGTCCTTTATATATGGTACTGCTTTACTGTTCTTGATTGGTGAGCATATGTAATTGTTGGTAGGTATGGATATTTGAATGCTGCAAATTTTATATCTGCACTTACTCAAATCATTGCATGAGATCTTATCCATGTTTTTTGTCTTATCTGGTTTCTTTAGAAGTAGCTGTGCTCAGAATTTCGGTTCTGACACCCTACTTTGTTGGTTTTTCACAGGATATGGTGAACAATGAGGTTGAACTAGCTACTGGGGATGGATGAGAGTCATACTTGAGCTTGACAGTTTCAGCAGGGGACAAAGTGACTCTTTCTTCAATCCTTCTTGCTTTTTCAGTTGTTACTTTACTTTCAGTTGAATAAAACATTATCTCTGAAATTTACTTTTACTCATAAATAAAGAAATTGTTTTGGTTCTTATGGATGATGGTTGCAAGTTCGTTTGTGGTGTTTGAGCTATCCAGTTGGAATTGGAATTGTGAGGACCCCAGGTCTCTGGGAAGTTTTCCGCAACTATAAAAAAAATATTCCGCATTTTTAAAAGATATAATTTGGGGTCGTTACATTGAAGCTTGTTTATTAGCCATCCACTCATTTTATGAACCATCTCATTATAATGATGCTAGACAATATGCACATTTGAATGAAGTCATGAAACATAAACTTAATGCACTTAAGAAAGCACAAACTTGGGAAATTGTTAATCATCCTCAAGGAAAGAAACCCATAGGATGTAGGTGGGTCTTTAAAGTAAAAATAAAAAGTGATGGTTCCTTAGAAAGATATAAGGCTAGATTGATAGTCAAAAGATATGCAAAAGAGTATGGGGTAGATTATGGTAAGACGTTTGACCCGGTAGCTTGAAAGACAAGTGTTCGAGCTTTTATTGCTATTGCTTCTATTAAAAATGACATATTTATTAACTTGATGTTAAAAATGCCTTTTTAAATGGAGATCTTAGTGAAAAGGTCTATATGGATCCTTCTCCTGGTATGAATTTAAATGAGAAAGTTTTGAAACTAAAGAAAGCATTATATGGTCTTAAATAAGCTCCCAAGGCTTGGTATGACAAATTTAGTAATGTATTGATTAACTTGGGTTTTGTCTCATGTTATACTGGCATTGTTCTCTTTGTTAAGAAAACAAGTGATTCTATTGTGATTCTTATTCTTTATGTTGATGATATGATCATCACAGGAAGTAACAAAGAGGGAGTAAATGACATTAAGTCTATGTTAAAGAAAACTTTTGATATGTCTGACTTGGGTTTTCTGAGATATTTTTTAGGTATTAAGGTGGCTTATTCACAGAGAGGTTATATTCTATCTCAAATAAAGCTGGCAACAGACATTTGTGCTAAGTCGGGGATTTCAGATGATAAGAAAGTAGAAACTCCTGAAGTTATAAATGCTAAATTAAGGCTTGAAGATGGTGTTCTACTTGATGATCCTACTCTTTGTCGACAATTAATTGGATTTCTTACTTATTTGTCCATCACTCGAATAGATATCGCTCATGCTGTCCATTCCGTAAGCCAGATCCAGCATACTCGTACGACAATTCATATAGCTGTCATGAGAATTGTGCGATATATCAAGAATACTATCTCAAAAGGGATTTTCTTATCCTCTTCTTCTTCTTTTGATTTAACTGCTCATACTAATGCCGATTGGAGAGGTAATCCCAATGATCGAATCTCAACTACTGGTTTTTGTATTTTCTTAAGAGATTCGCTTATTTCTTGGAGGTGTAAGAAGCAACAAAAAATATCCTTCTCTTCAACAGATGCTTAATATCGTGCCATGACAACTACAACCATGAAGATTGTAGGGCTTAGAAGTCTTCTTTGTGATATGAGGTCATCATCTCAACTCCTTCCAAGAACTGTGACAACAAAAGTGCAATTTGCATTGCAAGCAATTATACTTTTCATGAGCGCACCAAGCATATTTAAATGGATTGTCACTATGTTTGAGATGAATACCTCAGGGGAACTATTATATTACCTTTTGTTACATCAGAATATCAGTTGACTGACTTCTTCACCAAAGCGCTTTTGACTCCTCGCTTCTTGTTTCTTCTTAGCAAACTTTCAGTTTTCTCCCTGTAAAGTTTGAGGAGGGGTGTTAAATATATATATATATATATATGTATATATATATATATTTATCTAAACATGCGTGTATATATATTTATATTCTTTGATAAGAGGTATTTTGGTAATTTTACTGTACATTTTATTTTTCTTAGGTTTTTCTTTTATTATTTTTTTTGTATTCTTTTTTTTCTCTTTTCTTTTTTATTTTCAATGTATTGGGACCATTGGGGGCCCCGCTCTTGGGGTCTCCAACGACTATAATGGGAGCCCCAATGCCCCCTTCTTAAGTGCTCATTTTCTTCTATAAATTGAGGGGCTCTCCCTCATGTAAAGTAGCTTTTGTTCTCTCTCTTTTTCGATCATCAATAATATTTTTTGCCTTTTGGCATTTGCCCCTTAGTGGGTTTGTGTATTGTGCACATTATGTGCTACTTGGCTCTTTGTTAAACTCTTTAAAGAGTTCTCTTATAATTTCTATTTTCGCATTCTTCATTACACTGCTGTACCATGACTAGGAAATGGAACACATGCACATGTATTGTGTTCCACTTTGATGCATATATTTATAATATTTTCCTTGAATGTAAAACTTAAAAAATCTAAGATACCAGTAAGTATGATGTCTAGAATAGACTGGATAAAACAACTGCAGAAAGAAGAATCAAATATGTGGTTTTAAAGGTGCCTGAAGTGCCACACGCAGTCTCTATGTCAGTTGCTAAAGTTGGCCAAGGTGCATGTGGATTGTGTTCCATTTTGATGCATATATTTATAATATTTTTGTTGAATGTAAAACTTAAAAAATCTAAGATACCAGTAAGTGTGATGTCTAGAATAGACTGGATCAAACAACTGCAGAAAGAAGAATCAAATATGTGGTTTTAAAGGTGCCTGAAGTGCCACACGCAGCCTCTATGTCAGTTGCTAAAGTTGGCCAAGGTGCAGGTGGATGTGACTCAAAACCGCTAGTGAAGAAAGCTTTATGCTTTAGTAGCAGTACATGGATCTTAAAAAAGAATTTCACATCCAAGTTTTTTGATAAGATCCTGATGCATTTGATGATCAGCAGTTGGGCTGGGCCAGAATAAAAAATAGGATATCAAATGCCTAGAGGATATCATTGGTAAAATTCATCTGCATCATTATCTAATTCTTGTGGTTGCTCTATTTTGTTTTGTCCTACATGTTCCTTAAGTTGTGATCACATATATCTACTGTAACAGATTATCTCTTACTTGTCCTTGGCCACCCCTTTCATCTCATGGGAGAGTATGTAATACCCATGATTTTTATCAGATAAATAAGCTTGAATTTAGATCCTTAACCTGGTACAAGGATATTTTAGTGTCGTATTTGTTTATTTATATTTGGATCTCGGGTATCCTGTTTGGATCTGCTATGTTGGATCACAAATATCCGGCTCAGAACTTCGATATTTCATTCGGATCTTGGATATTGGATCACGGACATTAAATTGGACAATTGTTTAAGGATTTCGGTCAAATGGATCGGATCTCTGATATCGGATCCTCAATATCCGGGTTAGGATTTATATTAGATCCAGGATGAATTGAATAGACCCTCGAGTTTAAATTGGAAAAAAACAAAACAAAACAATAACAAACCTTATGGAGAGTCCATAGTAGTTTATTTGGGTCCATAGTATTTTACAAGATCTTCGGATCTCAAAACTTTATGCCGGAGAGATCTGAATCCAAAATATTTTTATTTGGATCTTGGACGTCGGAAACTCCAATATTGCTATGGATCCTTGCATCGAAAGCGTAAGGATCAAAGTATCTTTAATTGGATTCGTGATGATTTATTTGGATCCATGGTTTCAATCATGTAATAAAGAGAAAAGTTTTCGGATCCAGGATCCATGAAGGATCCATATATAAATGTGCATATATATATATATATATATATATATATATATATACACACACACACACAACTAACTCGAGGATCCACAGTTGGATCCCATTTGTGGATCCGCATCACAAGGGGGCAGCAAGGATCCAACTCAAAATTGGCTTTCGGGTTTCGGGTCCGGACCCGGGCTGCGCCGATGAAAACAAACCTTAACGAAAAAAAGAAGCAAAAGTTTGATTTACATAATTTAACACCCGAATCCTCTTCCTCCCACTCTCCTCTTCTCTCCCTCTCTGTTTTCCCCTCTCTGTCTCTCTGTCCCTCTCGACCCGAGCTTGGCAGCGGAGAAATCGTCATCGGCCGGCCATCCTCTCACGACAGTCGTCTCCGATCGTCGGAGACACACCGGACAAGGTAGGTTTTACTGTCCATTTTCTTTAGGGTACATTGTGCGTTCGGGTATGCGGTGTGGGTTGTTCGAAAACCCCAAATCAATTGATTTGGGGATTTCGCCTACCATGAAAGGAAACCCTAATTGTACAAGAAATTGATGATTTTTGGCTATTGTGAAAATTCCGACTGCTAGGGGTCTAATCAGAGTTACCGGAAACGCCCATGGGATAGGGGAAGGGCGCTTCCCCAAGATGCGCTTCAGAAGCGCAAAACACGACGCTTTCGAAACGCGTGGGGAAGCACATGTTTCATTAAGGAAGCGCGTCCCCCTTTAAAGGGAAGCGCGTCCCCCTATAAAAGGAGACACACTTCCCTTTAAAGGGGTATGTGTGTCCCTTTAATGGGGGACACATACCCCTTTAAAAGGGGACACTTTCAAGGTTATGACTAGTTTGCCCTTAAATAAATTTTTTTTACACGTGTGCTTTAAAAATCAACACGTGAATATGCCCTTTAACTAAGGGTAAAATCAACATTTTACAAAACCCGTGAAAAAACAAAACCCTGAGGGCTTAGGGTTTTATTTTTTCACGCATCCGAGTCCCTCTCTCTCTCTCTCTCGAGTTTTCGGCGAGTTTCGAGTTCCAGCGACCTCCGACGACCTCCTCCCTACTTCTGGCGATGAATCCATTCAGGTACGCTCACTTCTCTTCTCTCACTCTATTTCTTCTTTCTCCTCTCTCTCACGCTCTCTCACTCTCTCTGCTGGGTCCTCAGTGAAAAGGGGTCGGCATGGGTTTTCTATCAGACTTGCCGATGTGTTCCCCTTCATTCATGCTGACCCCAGGTTGGCTTTTTGGGAAGCTCATTCCCACCTTGCTAATGGCCATGCTGGTATGCCAACAGCTAATCGGTCAGGTGGGATTGAGTTCCCACCTTGCTCTACTGGCCTGCCAACAGTAATCGGTTAGGTGGGATTGAGTTCCCACCTTGCTAATGACCCTGCTGGCCTACAAGCAATAATGAAATTTTGGCACATTTATGGCTGGTATTAGAGTATTGTGTTGGTGGAGATCTTATGACCTTGCTAAGACAGGTAGTTCTCTTCTCCTATTCCTATTTTCACCACAAAATTCCACAGATTAAATATTCCATTAGCAAAGTTTTTTTATTATACTTCCTAGGTCCATGTCGTGCTTCATATTTTTTGCTCATGACCTTTTAATGGTTATTTTTTTTGTTGGAATAGGTAACAAGACACATAAACATGATTTATATTGCTCCTCATATTGGACAAGAAAATCATGCCATTTTAGTTAATTTTTATTGCTGACATTCTCAGAAGATCCCCCCCTCTCTCTCTTGTCCTTTTTATTTCATGTAACTGATAACAAGAATATTTAATGTAGTTTTACATTTTGTAGTGGAAATTATATAGTTAATCTTGACTCCAATTTTGGCCAAGTGAAACTCGGTGTGGCAGCCAGACAATAATATTTTACAGCATTGTGAATATTAATTTTGACCAAATGCATAAAATGTTTATATCCCCTATATATGGCCATACCCATGTGACATTGAGATAAATGTAATCTCATTGTCTCAGCAGTTTGTGGAAACAAGAGTTATTTAAATTTTGAAACACATGCCACGGGGTAACTTATTTGGTTTTAAATGTAAAGGCCTGTCAACAAGAATTTGATTTCATAATTTAAATGGTTGGGAATGTCAAAGATAATACCTATTTATGTAATTCATACTTAATAGTGTTACAAGTTGATGGGCCTTGGTTAAGCTATCTATAGTTCAAACTTGGGACCAAGTCTTTTTTTAAACCACGTTTACCAAAACCCATCTTCTTCATTCATCCCTCTAGAATTTTCTAAGCATCAATAGCAGAAAGGTTAATCAAAACCATTTTCTAAGCCCCATTTTTTTCATTTTTTTTCGCTTCCCCCTCGCTTCCGGTTCGCTTCCTAGGTCGCTTCAAAGACGGTTCGTAATTTTCTTCTAAGTGGTCCCACGCTTCCCCGCTTCCTAAATTTTTGAAAGTGCCTCGCTTCCCGTATCGCTTCTCGCTCCCGCTTCCTTGACTGGTAACTCTGGGTCTAATTGAAAAAAAAAGGGTGGTGTTTTTGTTTTGTTTTCAGATTTCTGTTAAGGGTATTGGTGTCGGGTTGCAAGGAGGAATGCTCGGCGGATTAGGGATTTAGGGCCTGCGAATGACCTAACGAAAGTGAAAATAGGGGTGGGGGGGTGGGTAATACCAATACCCCTGCTAAGCCCTTGCTCAGTTCAGACTTCACTGCCTTTAATCTCTGTAGGTAATAAGAGAAGAAAATAGTGTAAACACAAAAAAAACCTGTCAGCGTGTATTACAATATACGGGTTGCTAAGTGTGTTTTCACCTGGGACTTTATATGAGAACTCTCTGGCCTGCGTAAGTCTAAAGTTTTGCAGTTTAGCATAATGGATTCTTTTGTTATTATATATCCTTTATTGAGTAAAATCTGTGTGAGCATATCTGTCTGTTTTAGAATCATGTTAACCGAAATCGTGATGGTATATGATGAACTGCAAATTTATGGTTTAGAGTCCAATCCCAATCCAGAGACTAATATGCGTGAATGGAGCTGACATGCTTGTTTTTAATTTCTTTATGAAATGTTTTTGTTGGTGCGATAAAGACAGATTGGTGGTATATGTCTAGATCCGGAACATAGCCCATCAATTATACATTATCAAGTTACAATCTGGCTGAATGCATTAGTCCTTGGTCACAATCCTGAGTTGTGTCGTATAATCACTTTTGATATGCCTAGATAAGCTGACAGATATCAATATAAATATACTCGAGACTTGTTTTGGCATTTGGCGTACATGTTAAAATCTACGGTGAATATAGATTAAGCTCAATTACAAACTGAGAATTTTTGGTGTTAAAAACATTGAATGTATTCAATTTCTGTTGAGTACTCAAGAATAGGAGTTTCTTCCTGTTGAGTACAGGACCGAACTCATTCTGTGACTGAGCTATGATTGTTTACGTAACTCAATAATTACTTGTATGCTAGTGAGTGTCTTCTGTTTTTTTTTAATAGCTATTGTATTGTAAATATCAGAAAGATGATGGTTCGGTTTTATCAGGACATATGGCCAATTATGTATCATCCTTTAATATATATATATATATATATATATATATATATATATATATATATATATATATATATATATATATGTGTGTGTGTGTGTGTGTGTGTGTGGTTGAAAGTGTTAGTTTGGCTACATTATTAGGTGTAGTGTTAGATGATTTTCGATTTTTTTTCTTTTAGGTTATGAAAATCTTGCTTTACTCAATCATTAAACTGTCACTGTTTATTCCCTACTGAAAATCATGATTCGTAGGTTTTTGAGAATATGTGTTTTGGTTTGGAAATAAAAAGACCTTGTAAAATCGTCAATTGATGTATGAACAACAACATATGCATTTAATCAGAACTGTGTGTCAGCATATTCTGTCTGGCTGAGACGAAAAGACAAAATTTGTTTGTTTGTGAAACTGTCCAGCCGGTGTGTATTGGTAGGGCACCCAGGAATTTTTTGACACCTACATCATACATTTATCCTGCTGATTTGTTATGAAGTTGTTACACTTATGAATGCCAACAACATAGTCGTACTCTACAGATTTGATAGGCATTGGATCTGTTCGCATGTGAATGCCAACAATATGAGTCTATTATGCATAGAGATGAGTAGCATTATTTCTCTTGCAGCTTAAGTACAGTCTGTTAAAATGTTGTGAATCTTGATAGATGAATGCTCAAGATATGCCTGCAATGCTTTTACCTGTTAAGCTGCAGCTGCTCTAATGCTCAATGCTTATTAAGTTGTATATCATCTAAACCTAATGGTAGGTTGTGGCAAATTGCTATTGAAATATATATATATATATATATATATATATATATAATGAATGATGATATGGTAATCGAACCTACGGGTCGGTTTGTTGTGGACGCATGTGTGTCAAGCCAGTATGTTGAGGGTCATGCATGAACTTCAAAATTATAATGTGAATTCTTATGGAAATTGGAATATATAAATATTTTTGACTGACTGGTTTAAAGGCACTGGGGCTTGTGTGTTTGTCTGGTTTAAAAGTACCGGAGCACTCTGAGTGGGTTTGTTCAATGAAGAAAAAAAATGTGATGTTTATACCTTAGTAAAATGGCTAAGGTTGGGGACCTACTACTATGGTAGTAGAAGGTAGTTGGGGAAATGCCCCTTTACTTTGGGTAATTTAAATAAATGAAAAGATTAACCCACTCAAACTCGGGCTTATCTTGGAGAGGGTAGCTCGTACAAAACTCTGGAGACATGTATTTAACTATTTCGAGCGAAAATGACTCGTTGGTCCCCAGTCCTCGGAGTTAGGGGGGACCCGGACTACCAAAACTTAATTCAAATACTATAAACTTACCTTGTAGAATCGAGAAATGCAGAAAAAGTTTGGAGGAACACCCGAATTTGGGTTTTTATATCCAAGTAAAACAAGATTTCAAAATTGAGATATGTAAATCGATCCTGTCAGAGTATTTCGAATGAATGGAAGCCTAAAACAACTCAGATTGATCTGAAAATTGATTCCATGGATTTTTAACTCTTCAAGGAAGCATCTTCATTTAACAGATCTCAAAAATCATTTTTAAAACTCGAGATATGATTAAAACATTGAGAAATAATTTTTGAAATCAGGAAATTGAGCTTTGACAGACAAGTTTCTGTAATTTTCGAGTTTCAGGGGCTAAATTGATTCAATTTCTTCCAAATTTGTCGGAGAAGTTGCTTAGTTTAACCATGAAACATTTCCAATTTACAGATCTAGAAAATGATCTCCCATTGGGGAGATCCCATCTGATCAAGTTTGTCAAAAATCTGTAAAAGCCTGTAAAAGAAAAATAAACCGGTTTCTGATTTTTGATCCGAATGACAAATGAAAACTTAATGAAATTTTTTTAAAATTGACATGAATAAACTAGACATTTTAATGAGAAAACTCCTTTTTACAGATCTAAAAAATGATTTCTCATTAGGGAGATATGAATGCAACAAGTTAGTTTTAAGTTTGAGACATGCCCGAAATTGAAATCAGACAATGTCTTGACTTAAAATGCAAAAGAAATATAAATACTTCATAGAAATAGATGAAAATTTACATCAAGAAACTAGACATGCGAAGATCCTTTTTACAGATCTCGAAAATGATCTCCCATTAGGGAGATATGACTTTGACAAAATGTATAAAATTCTGAACTAAGAAGAAAAAAGATGATTACCTTACACCAAAGAAGGATGAAGAAGATGAGGATGCTCTAATAATGACGCCAACTCCAAGGCGGAAGGAAGGGGAGAGAGAGGAAGAAGAAGAGAAAGAGAGAAATCCTTTTAATTATCGCAATTTCTCAAATCTTCAAGTTATGGAAAAGAGAGACCCCCAAGGGGTCTATTTATAGTTGAGAATTGGGATGACTTTTGCAAAAATGATAGATATGAGACTAAAAAATCTCAAAAAAGGAGGTGCCAAGCCCATGTGAGCATTTTTCTTTTGTTAAATGGGCAAGAATGCCCTTTTGTGAAAAAGGTTGACACAGGGTGCCCATGTGAGTCATTTTTGGGTTTTAAAGATGGGCAAAATGCCATTTTTTTGAAAATTTGACACATGGCATCACCTTGTGGGTGATGCTCATGTGCGTTTTTAAAAGCAAATGGATTTTTAAAGGTTTTGTAAAAACGATTTTTATTTTTGATTTTGAAAATGCCAAGTGGTGCTCCTCTTTGAAAACGACATTTTTTGAATTTTGATTTTGAAATTAAGAAAAAGGGAAATGAAATATGAAAATAAAAAGGGGAATTTTAGAAACAATTGGATTTAAAAAATCCAATCTTGATTTATGAAATCCGAATTGGGCAAAAATCGGATCCAGATTGAAATTTTGAGAATTTTTACAAAATATTGATTTTGGCTTCTGAAATTTCAAAGATTATTTTGAAATTGGGGATAAAAAATGGATTTTGATTTTAAATTTGAAATCCTCAAATTGATTTTGAATAAAAATTGGATCTGGATCCATTTTAACATTTCGAAATCCAAACTGAATTTTGAACTGGATCCAGGGTATTTTTCAAAAGATTTTTTGCAAAATGGTGGATTTTGATGTAAAATCCAAAGATTGATTTTGAAATTAGGAAAAAATTGAGTTTTTTGAAAGGGATCTGGATCCGATGTTTTGAAAAAGATTGGATCTGGATCTCGATCTGAATGAAAAATTGGTTTAAAATGGGAATCAAACCCTAAACATGGATTTCTGAAGAATTGAAAATGGAAAAGCCCCAAATTCATAATAAAATTGGGATTTTTGATTTTGGATCTTGGATCCAATTCCAAGAATGGAATTGAATCTTGGATCTGAATCAGAAATCAAGAAGTGAAATTGCATCTTAGATGTTTAAATGAATCTGTGTTCAGAAATTTGATTGAATTGAACTTCTGGACGGATCAGAAGGTGGATCCCGACTTAAATGGATCCGAAATGATTTAATTGGATCTTGGATATCTGATGAGATATTCCAGGTTCAAAGAATAAAATGGGACTCTGGATATGGATTTCTGAATGAATCAGGTGAAAATCCAGGTCCGGGATGAAGTTAGATCAGAGTTACCACTCGAGGAAGCGGGAGCGGGAAGCGAGGCACTTTCAAAAATTTAGGAAGCGGGGAAGCGTGGGACCACTTAGAAGAAAATTCCAAACCATCTCAGAAGCGAACCGGAAGCAAGGGAGAAGCGAAAAAATGGAAAAATGGGGGAAGCGAGGGGGAAGCATGGGGGAAACGTGGGGGAAGCGCGCTTCCCATAAATGGGAAGCGCGTTTCCCATAAAAGGGAAACACACTTCCCAAAAAAGGGGGACGCTTCCCCTCACGCTTCGGAAGCGCGGCGTTTTGCGCTTCGGGGAAGCGCGCTTCCCCTTTTGCTTAGGCGCTTCCGGTAACTGAGTTAGATACCCGATCCAGCATTGGATTTAATATCTGAATTGAAATGGATCGAATCTCGGATATGGATAAGATATTAGATGAAAAAATTGATCCGAGTCCGAATTAGGACTTGTCTCAGTTCGGAAAAATGTCAGAAACAATGTCCTGAAGAAATTTGTATTTTTTTGTTTTTCGCCTTGCAGGGGGTAGAAACATGGTACAATACTGGTCTAAACTAATTTGAGCTGGATTGGATTGGAATGAACTGAATCAGAAGCCAATTATACTGAGCTAAACTAATTTCGGAGCTAAATCACTAGCTCAACCAACTGGAGTCTGCTTGATCTGGATTGTATCGAGCTTAAACGAGCTAAAATGAGCTCAAATGGGCTGAAACAAAGGTTTAAGTGACATTGAACTGGAACTGAGGTGTTCAAACTCTTGGTGAACTTACATAAAACTCACTGGGATGAGATCTAATGGATTTGATTGACTCGGGGATAGTTTGGTTAAGATTCGAACTAAAATGAGCTTATTTCGCCTAAAACGAGCTAAATTAGCTGAAATGGTCAGGATTCATTCCTCGCGAGCTCAGGAGAGATAGAAATGACAAATATTCTAGCTTCTCTGAACTTGAGATGAGTTTGGTAAAACCTAACTGACGAAAAAGTCTAAAAGTGACCTGGGGGTAAAATTATAATTTTATTGGCTGAACTAGGGTAAACTGGTCTCTAAACTGGAATGGACCTAGGGGTGAGGCTTGATACTTCCCTGCAGGGGTTTGGCATATGAGAAAAGAGATGTCCGGAATGGACTTGAAAATTTTGGGGTGTTTACACAATTCTAATCAGATAAAAAATCTGATCCAATCAATATATATATATATATATATATATATATATATGCTTGGCCAAAAGAAAAAGAAATCGACATGTATCCATGCATATAAAAAACATACAGATCTACTAAATTCTCTAGACTTTGACTCACCCTGATAGGCAAAAATTGGGCACTCTTCGTCAAACGGTCCACAATCACCCATTTGGCATTGTGCTGACAATGGTCCTCAGTAAACCCACGATGAAATCCATCGAGATGTCTTCCCACTTCCACTCGGGGATGTCTAACGGTTGAAGAAGTTCACTAGGTCTCTGATGCTCGATCTTCACCTGCTGGCAGGTGAGACACTGAGACACAAACTCCACAATATCTCGCTTTATTCCGTTCCACCAATATGTCCGTTGGAGATCCTTGAACATCTTGGTAGAACCGGAGTGAACAAAATACTTAGACCTGTGGGCCTCACTCTCAAGCTCCTCTCGCAATGCCTTCAGAACCCACCATTTGTCCCTCAACATAATGGTCCCATCCTCATGACAGAATTGTGCATCAGGCTTCTGGGCACTCACACACAACCTATCGAAATCCGGATCGTCCGACTAAAGCTCCTCAATACGGTCTATAATCTCAGGTTGTGCCTTCATCCTAGCACAAAGGATGCATCCTAAATCGTTTGCAAGCGTCTGCCACTTGACAAATTCCTTAATCAAATTCCAAGTGCGACCAATCAAGCTGGCTGCTGTCTTCCTGCTCAGTGCGTCTACTACTATATTCACCTTACTAGGGTGGTAGGCAATGGTGAACCCATAGTTCTTGAGCAACTCCAACTACATGCGCTGCCTCAAATTCAGATCCCGCTGCGTGAAAATGTACTTGAGTCTCTTGTGATCAGAAAGGACCTCAAACTATTTCCCATACAAGTAGTGACACCAAATCTTTAGCGCGAAGACAACAGTCGCTAACTCCAAGTCATGCGTGGGTATAAAACCCAAAAGTTTGAGTAATTTTATGCATTTTGGGTCCAAGATCCATTATCGGATCCAAAAGAATATATATATATATAAATATATATATATATATATATAAATATATATATATATATATATAATAAAAAGATTTGGGTAATTGGGGTTGGACCCAAATAGATCCAACCTGTGGATCCACCATCCACTTCAGACTCGGATCCACGTTCCTTGTGGATCCAGCATCAGAGAATCAACCCAGATCCAATTGGATCCCTCAATTTGGGCTGACCCGGATCCGCCTCTTGCTTGGGAGCCGGATCCACTTTGATAGTGGATCCAGCGTCACGGGTCGCAGGACCCGGACTCGAGCAAAAAGTTTGCATATTTATAAAAAGCACGAATCGTGCCTAGGGCACGATTCCTACAAACAAGATCAAGATGAGGGGAAGGTTACGGAAGGCCGTAACCGACTCCCTCCACCTTTCGCGGAGGGAGGGCCTTCGTTCGATAAAAGGGAGAGGGTCTCGCCCTCTTTCTCTCACGCTCTCTCTCATTTTCGTGCATGACTGCAAGGCCACCAGAATCGGCTCCATCACAGTCATAGCACGACCAGGGACACACGACGCTACCGAGATCACGAGCAGCAGCGCCGACCACCTCCTGTGCTCCTCCAGTCGCCGGAAAAAGGTAGGTTTCTGTAGTTCCTTTTCTGTTGGCATTGATTGCGTCTGGTTGTGATTGGGACGGTCTACTGAGAAAAACCTTGTTATCGCACGATCGGGGTTTTCCAGATGGGGTTCATGGCTGCTGAAAGATTCATGTGAGTAATCGGGCATTTCGGCTGCCCTCTTAGAGACCGGCAGGGTCATCAGCTGTTAGAGATCCCATTTTGAGAAAATGGGGGTTTCGGTTTCTTTGAAACCCTGTGGAACCGACTGCAGAGAAAAAATAAAACAAGAAACCCAATCTTGGGGTGGGGGTTTCTGTTTGACGTATCGGATGACCCCAGGTTCTGGGATATTCGATTATGAGTATAGAGTCATCTAAGAAAATTGGGGTTTCTGATTTTTGGAGTCTGATAATCTCCGATTTGGGGATTTCCGATTCTTGACCCCAGAAATTGTGGGTTTCTGATGGGAGTATCGGGTAAGTTCAGATTTGGATTCCGATTCTTTTGGTTGAACAATCGTTGAGCATGTTCTTTTCAGCTTCTGTAAATATTTTTCTTTAAATCTTGATTTCAATTGCTGTTGAAAAGCGGTGAAGGTCTAGTTCAGTCACCAAGGGAGGGTTATTTCAGATTTGGATCATTTAGGGTTTATATTTATTTTGTTATCTGTGTGTTGTGTCATCGGATGTAATAGCTGTTACATTCAGCGGTTGGCGATCAAACAATGGTCCCAGGTTACCACTGGGCAATGACTTGTTGCATATACATCGACTGTATCAATCTGTGTTTTTAAATTTAACATTTAACGTGAGTTCTGGCCTACAAATGTGTAATTTGATGAATTAAGGTGGAATGAGTTATAGTATGAATACTTATATAATCTGATTATACGAAAGAGAATTTCCATCACTGAAACTATATAAATTGTGTGAAGACTTCATCTATCCGATTAAAGCCTATTAGGTGATATATAAACCTGAACACTTTGTGGTACACTTGAAAAAAAAAATAATAGCATTTTGAATTTAGTTCTGGACAACCGAATGTGCGGGTGCGGGGATTCAGCACTTCCAAAAAACCCGGGTGCGGCAGGGGCAAAAATGTAAATATATATATATATATATAAAAGGGGTCAGGGGAGGGTTTTTTCAAATTTCATTTTATATACAGCTACACGATAGCACAAGCAAGGCTACCACCATCATTGAAAAGTTAGGAGCTGACAGCTGCTGTCAGCAGATTTTTTTTTTATATACAACTACACGATAGCACAAGCAAGGCTACCACCATCATTGAAAAGTCAGGAGCTGTGAGCAGTTGTCAGCAGCTGACAGCTGCTGTCAGCAGATTTTTTTTTTATATACAGCTGCACGATAGCACAAGCAAGGCTACCACCATCATTGAAAAGTCAGGAGCTGACAGCAGCTGTCAGCAGATTTAAAAAAAAAAAAATTCGCAGCCCATTTCATAGGGCAATTTTTTAAAAAAAAAAAAAATCCAAAAAAAAAAATGTTATAAATGATCTTGGGTGCGGTCAACGCACCCAGGATCGGGTTGACCGCACCCGGTGCCGAACCCGCACCCGCACCCACGTCGAGTCGCGTCGACGCGGGTGCGGCACTTTGCTAGCCGAATCCCTGTGACATAGGTTATAACATAATCTGATCGTTATTGATTTTAAAGCTTGATATAATGACATGTTTGTGTCGTTTGTGGATATAAGGGTCACTCCGTGAGAAATTCTAGACCTTGAATTGAGGTTATGTTGGGGTCTTCTATGAAAAGATGAGGCCATCTTGAGAAATAGGAATACGTGGAGGTTATTCAGAACACGGAGACTTAGAAATAATGAGAACAACAAACAACGATGTGATTTAGTACGGATTTTGCTATCAAAGAAATCATGTATGAATTTTGTTTAGATCGACTTTTAGCTCCAAAGTTCTCATAAAAACACATTGTGTTTTGTCTTGATCCTTATATGTTGGAATATATGTTATGAGCTCGCACACATACGTGCATCCTTGTCAATACCAATTCCCTCAGATTATGAGCTCTACAAGAATCCTGCAATGGAATTTCGAGGGCGAAATTCTTTTTAGGGGGAGAGTTAAGCCCAGATACATGAGACCATTTGAGAATTTGGAAGAAAAGCCTGTGAAAATATTAGATCGAAGCGAGCAGGTCTTATGATCTAAGACCGTTTCTTTTGTCAAGGTGAGATGGCAACATCATGGCATCGAGGAAAGCATGTGGGAGCCTGAAGCTAAAATACGGGAGAGGTACCCTAATCTTTTCGAGTAAAACTTTTACAGGCAATTTTGACAAAATTCTTTTTAGGGGGGTAGGATGTAATAACCCAAAATTTTGAGTAATTTTATGCATTTTGGGTCCAAGATCCATTACCGGATCCAAAAGAATATATATATAATAAAAAAATTTGGGTAATTGGGGTTGGACCCAAATAGATCCAACCTGTGGATCCACCATCCACTTCAGACCCAGATCCACGTTCCTTGTGGATCCAGCATCAGAGAATCAACCCAGATCCACTTGGATCCCTCAATTTGGGCTGACCCGGATCCGCCTTCCGCTTGGAACCCGGATCCACTTTGATAGTGGATCCAGCATCACGGGTCACAGGACCCGGACCCGAGCAAAAAGTTTGCATATTTATAAAAGCACGAATCGTGCCTAGGGCACGATTCCTGCAAACAAGATCAAGATGAGGGGAAGGTTACAGAAGGTCATAACCGACTCCCTCAACCTTTCGCGGAGGGAGGGCCTTCATTCGATAAAAGGGAGAGGGTCTCGCCCTCTTTCTCTCACGCTCTCTCATTTTCGTGCGTGACTGCAAGGCCACCGGAACCGGCTCCATCACAGTCATCGCACGACCAGGGACGCACGACGCTACCGAGATCACGAGCAACAACGCCGGCCACCTCCTGTGCTCCTCCAGTCGCCAGAAAAAAGGTAGGTTTCTGTAGTTCCTTTTCTGTTGGTATTGATTGCGTCTGGTTGTGATTGGGATGGTCTACTGAGAAAAACCCTGTTATCGCACGATCGGGGTTTTCCAGATGGGGTTCATGGTTGCTGAAAGATTCATGTGAGTAATCGGGCATTTCGACTGCCCTGTTAGAGACCGACAGGGTCATCGGCTGTTAGAGATCCCATTTTGAGAAAATGGGGGTTTCGGTTTCTTTGAAACCCTGTGGAACCGATTGCAGAGAAAAAATAAAACAAGAAACCCAATCTTGGGGTGGGGGTTTCTGTTTGACGTATCGGATGACCCCAGGTTCTGGGACATTCGATTCTGAGTATAGAGTCATCCAAGAAAATTGGGGGTTTCTGATTCTTGGAGTTTGATAATCTCCGATTTGGGGATTTTCGATTCTTGACCCCAGAAATTGTGGGTTTCTGATGGGAGTATCAGGTAAGTTCAGATTTGGATTCCGATTCTTTTGGGATTCAGATTTGGATCATTTAGGGTTTATATTTAGTTTGTTATCTGTGAGTTGTGTCATCGAATGTAATAGCCGTTACATTCAGGGGTTGGCGATCAAACAATGGTCCCAGGTTACCACTGTGTAACTGGGCAATGACTTGTTGCATATACATCGACTGTATCAATATGTGTTTTGAAATTTAACATTTAACGTGAGTTCTAGCCTACAAATGTGTAATTTGATGAATTAAGGTGGAATGAGTTATAATATGAATACTTATATAATCTGATTATACGAAAGAGAATTTCCATCACTAAAACTATATAAATTATGTGAAAACTTCATCTATCCGATTAAAGCCTATTAGGTGATATATAAACCTGAACACTTGGTGGTACACTTGAAAAAAAAATAATAGCATTCTGAAGTTAGTTCTCGACAACCGAATGTGTTCGTTTCATTTGGACAAATAGAACATTCTTATATGAATTCTTGATTAGCTGAATGTGTATATTTCATGCTGGAAAGTTCATCCTAATTACATTAAAGCTTGTTAACTGAGTCTTGTGTCTGTTCATTCTAAATATAAACATGTTAATTTAATTTCTGCTAACCATTGTGATTATTACATTTTGTATAGCATGGCATCTTTATGTTCATTTCGGGACAGCTGAATGGTGTATAGGTCGATCAGCCTTGTGAACTGATATCTGTGAGTGCTTTGATTTCAAATGATCAGCATGTACTTAAAATAATATATAAATATATATAGATTGATTTGAACTAGAAATGTCTAATGAATTGGTCCAATTGATTTGAGGTTGATGAACCAGACATTTATAGATATAGACAAACACCTATGAGGTCAAAACCTTGGATCAAACTTTTTGAATGTCTTAGGTTCTTATGTATTTAACCAGTTGCACCTGCGTAAATAATGATACTAAGTGGGTTACATCTATAGTTATAGATGCTGCACCCAGTTGCAGTTTGGGCTATTAGCCTGTGTGTTATGGCAACAAAAATAATGAAAACTTAATCATAAATGTTGGGCGACCGACTGGTTTAAAGGTACCAGGGTCTTGGTACTTGATAGTTTAAAGGTACCGAAGCATTAATAATAATAATCATAACAGTGATAAGAAACTTAAATTTAATTATTGTGTGTTTGACTGGTTTAAAAGCACCGGAACACTCTGAGTGGGATTAAGAAATCAATGTGGAAAAAGGATGTGGATGGTTGATACACCTTGGTAAAACAACTATGGTTGGGATCTACTACTATGGCAGTAGAAGGAAGTTGGGAAATACCTTGAACTTCGGGAAAATGATTAACTAATGAAATCAGTTTTTGAGGCTTACCTTGGAGAGGGTAGGTGGTACAAAACTTCGAGGACTTGTGTTGTGTTTCGAGAGTGAAGCGGCTCGTTGGTCCCTGTCCTCGAAGTTAGGGACTAGGACTACCTATGTGTCCTAGGTGGTGGTTCCATGTTTTCTGCAGAAGTTAGCGATGCATCCTGTTTTGAGTTGATTCCTTAGGAGATTCTCTCGGCTATTAGTCGCTCCCTTGGGGATTCAGTCTCAGTTAGAATGTTCGGGTTAATAAAATACTCTTGAATAATATACCCCCGAACGTTCTTTTTTGAGATGGTCACCTGTGCCCGTGCGTACCCGCGGGGTAAGATAATTTAAACACGATTTAGTGCAGTTAGGTATCACAGTGAGTGAAAATACTAGAGATATATGTTTATGTTCTTTAACATGCGTTATATTTTGAGCTTGTGATAAAATAAAATTATGAAATATGTATATACGAGGTAGTTGAACACTTATCTGAGAATTGTACATGTTAATGATTATAAAGGTTGCAATACACATTTCACTTATTAATATTACACTCTGTTATTATTATGATTGTTGCATACCATACCTCTTTTGCTTATTAATGCTGCACACTATACTTTACCTGCTCTGTTATGGTTGTTGTATACTGTTCACATACTTATGTATATGAATGTTGGCTTCTGTTGCATAAACTGCCTACTTATTTAGACATATGTTGAGATTCACCTTTGACACCCACATCACATGCTAGATTCATGACATACCTGCATTAAAAGTTACAGTTTTTCTACTTAGACGTGGTAGTTTAATTCCTCTAATTTTTACCATTTTCAGGTAAACGAGTAGACTTATGAGCGGTTGCGTGATCATGCATTGGATCAAGATTGTTGATTTACTGTTCCAGTGATTCCTTGGGTTTATGGTAATTTAAATATTCATATCATAATGAAATGAAATACCTGTGTTGAGTTTCCTCTCAAATGTAATGTTTCGAAATGCTTAACCTTATATTGGTTATTCTTTTAGCTGTTAAAAAAAAAACCCAAATAAATCTGGGTTAAAATTTCGGGGCGTTACAGTGGGGTAGTTCTTTTCGTGCACCTTCAGATCTCAAGAAGGGTACGCGATGACCTTCCCGTGCTGCATCAAGACACAACCTAATCTGGTCCCTGAAGCATCGTTGTACACTACGAACCCGTCTGTCTCAGACGACAAAGACAACATTGGGGCTGAGGTCAACCTCCTCTTCAGCTCTTGGAAGCTCTCCTCGTATTGAGGTGACCAAACAAACTTCACCCTCATCTGCAAAAGCCGAGTCATTGGAGCATCTATCTGCAAGAAGTCTTGTATGAACCGACGGTAGTAGCCCGCCAATCCTAAGAAGCTCCTGTTCTCTGAAACCGTCTTCGGCTGCTTTCAAGACAACATTGCCTCCACTTTGGTTGGATCAACCTCAATGCCTTTCTCTGAGATCACGTGGCCGATGAACATCGCCCTCTCATGCCAAAACTTACACTTTGATAACTTAGCATACAACTTATGTTCTCTCAGTGTTTGCAACACGATCCACAAATGCTTTTGGTGCTCTTCCACCTATGTCACATGGGTGCGGGTGCACGACACTTTCAAAAAACTTGGGTGAGGGGGTGCGACAAAAATATAATTATATAATATATATATATATATATATATATATATATAAAGTCCAAAAGTTGGACATAAATGACCTTGGGTGCGTTGACAGCACTGGGTGCGGGTGCGACACCTAGTTGGCCGAGTCCCTGTGACATAGCCCTCCACGCTTTTAGAATAGATTAGAATGTCATCAATGAATACGATGACAAACAAATCTAGCAACAAACTGAAGACTTGATTCATTAAGTCCAAAAACGTTGCATCTCCATTGGTGAGTCCAAAAGCCAAGAACTTGTAGTGCTCATATCTAGACCTGAACGCAGTCTTAAGAATATCCTCTGCCTGTATCTGTAACTAATGGTACCCGGAATGAAGATCGATGTAATGACCCTAACTCATGCCAGTTGAAAAGTGACAATTTTTTTTTTTTACAATTGCAAAAACATTCCCAGAGACCCGAGGCCATTACAACTATAACACATCCACAACCCCAAGGGATCTTATACCCATCTTTCAAACCAAACTAATTTTATTAATTGAATTCATGTAGTATGAAGACATGTTCAAAAGAATGTAAATAAAGCAAAAGGGATAGAGTCACGCTGTCCCAAAAGTGTCTGTCAAGTAGTCGTGTAGCCCTCGTAGTTCCTCGCAAAACAAGTCCCTTCCTTGGACCTCAAAGACTGCAAAAACACAAAAGTAGGGGTGTCAGAATCCAAAGATCCTACGTAGAGGTCCCTCTAATGAAACAAATAAGTAAAAATAACATAAATAAGATTCATGCAACATTTTTGAGGGGCGCAATTATAACAAATACATAATCCCAATGATCATTCAAGCAATAGAGAACAATTGCTAAACAAGAGGAAACAATTATTATCCACAAGAAACATCAATTAAGCAATAAAGACATTTATCATGCAATAGGGAGCAAATATTATGCAATCACCAATACATCACAAGTAAATGAACAAGTAAATTTGCATGATTTCAGTGTACATGCATGAATAAATTAATTTATTTTATCAGAGTTTTCTTTTTTAACTCCAAATTAACTTCAATTTAAATATAAAAGTGAATTTAAAGCTGGATTTTGGTTGGGCATGGGCTTTAGATCTGGATCCGGATCCAATATCCAAATCCATATCCAAACCCCAATTGGATCTTTGGCTGGATCAATTCTAAATTAATATGGGTCTTGGACAGAGTCCAAATGCATATTAATTTGGGTAAAATGCATTGGATCCAATCTGATCCAAATTCGGCTCGTCGAGGAGGTCATTTTTTGAAAAAATGCGATTTTCGGGTCAACCGTAACCCGAATTCAGAAAAATAAAATATCGTTACGCTCAAAATTTTGAGATGCATCTAACGATATATAACTTGAATTTTGCTCGAAAATAACCCAAATTTTGCTCAAATTTAAAGGTTAAAAATAAAACTTTTTCTCACGTTTTAACTGGCTCGTTTAGGCCTTGCCGATGAGACCTGGGCCAAGCACAGACTCAAAAGCATCGGCCCAAAATCGAGAATCTACCAATTTTTCTTCTATACTTAGCCAAATTTTTGGAAAATCTCAAAATGACAGTGTGAAAATACACGATATTACAATCAATCTTAGAGAACACCTTTGTCGTACGCAACTGGTCGAACAAGTCATCAATCCTAGGCAAATGACACTTGTTCTTCACGGTTACCTGGTTGAGCATGCGGTAGTCTATATAGAGTCCCATGAACCCATCATTCTTGACAAAAAGAACTGGTGTACCCCAAGGTGACACACTCGGCCAGATGAAACCCTTGTCAAGAAGTTTCTGCAGCTGCTTCTTCAGCTCAACTAGCTCTACAGGTGCCATGCGATATGGCACACGCGATATTGGTGTTGTGCCAAACACTAGCTTGATCTAAAACTCGATCTTCTAGTGAGTTAACAAATCCGACAAGTCCTTGGGGAAGACATCCAGAAACTCACGAACTACGTCCAACTGCTCCAAAGGTGTCGCCTAACTGTCCGTAGCGGACATACTGGCCAAGAACACCATACAACCCTGCTTGTGGTACTTGCAGAACTTCATAGCCGAGATGATCTTCACCTCACTCACAGGCATAGTTTCTTGAAACACCAGTGCAAACAAGTCGGGGCCCTCCAACAAAACTTTCTTCCCCAGACACTGAAGAGTGACATTGTGTTTGGACAACCAGTCCATACCAGAATCACACTGAAGAGTGACGTTGCATTAAGACACAACCCAAACCTGTCCCAGAAGCGTCGGTGTAAATCACGAAGCCGCCTTGACCCGAAGGTAAGGCCAAAATAGGAGCAATCGTAAGACGTTCCTTCAACATCTGAAAACTGCTCTCGCACATGTCATCCCACACGAACTTAGCTTCTTTCTTCAGGAGCTGCGTCAAGGGTAGAGAGATCTTAGAAAAGTCCTGGATAAATCTTCGGTAATACACAGCTAATCCAAGAAAACTCCGAATGTCACGAACATTCCTCGGCTGCTGCCAACTGAGTACAGCCTCGACTTTCGCTGGATCCACGGACACACCTTCCTTGGAGATGACATGTCCAAAAAACATGATCTCTTCGAGCCAAAATTCGCACTTAGAGTACTTAGCGAACAACCGCTCCTTTCGCAAGGTTTCGAGAATAACTCTCAAGTGCTCACGATGTTGCTCCCAGCTATCAGAATACACCAAGATGTCGTCGATGAACACGATCACGAAGGTGTCCAAGAAGGGTTTTAACACCCTATTCATGAGATCCATGAATGCTGCAGGAGCATTAGTGAGTCCAAAGGGCATGATCGTAAATTCGTAATGCCCATACCTGGTCCGGAAGGCTGTCTTGGAGATATCATCTCCCTTAATTCTGAGTTGATGGTACCCAGATCTAAGGTCGATCTTTGAGAAGATCTTGGCTCTCTGCAACTGATCGAACAGATCCTCGATGCGTGGCAACGGGTACTTATTCTTTATTGTCGCCTGGTTAAGCATTTGATAATCGATGCACAACCGCAAAGATCCGTCCTTTTTCACGAACAAGACGGGAGCTCCCCAGGGCGAGACACTGGGGCGAATGAATCCTTGATCCATCAACTGCTTCTTGAGCTCTCCGAGCTCGGCTGGCGCCATTCGATATGGAGCCTTAGAAATTGGCGTAGTACCCGGCAGCAACTCGATGCTGAACTGCACCTTGCGAGGTGGAGGAAGGCCTGACAATTCCTCCGGGAAGACGTCTGGAAAATCTCGAACAATCTCCAAGTCTCCCATCGGGACTCGCGTTGGCTCAGACTGGATGACACTGACCAAAAAGGCAGTGCATCCCTTCCTCAGGTAGCTCTGTGCCTTCAGCGACGAAATCAACCTGCTCGCCCGGACGGGTTTCACGATCTTGAATTCCATCTTGGGCATTCCTGGTGGAGATAAGACAATCCTGCTATCTCGGCAGAAAATCTTGGCATGATACTTGTGCAGCCAATCCATGCCTAGGATGACGTCAAATTCCGTCATCACTAGAAGGATTAGCACAAGCCGGTAAATGCCGATCTGCCAAGACTACGTCCAACTCTGGTACGTAGGCCGCACAAATGGTGTTTTTCCCAATCGGGTTATACACTTCAAGGGTTATATGCAAGGGTTTTACAGGTATGTGCAAAAACTCGGCAAACTTTACCGAAATAAAAGAGTGTGTGGCACCACAATAAAAAAGCACAAAAGCCCATTGGTTAGCGACAAAAAGGGTACCTTGCACTAGGTCGCCCTTGGTCAACTGCTTGGCCTTGGTTGAGTAGACGCGTCTCGGCACCCTCCTTTGACCGCTCGCCTGCGGTTGCGGCGTCTGATACTGTTGTTACGACTGTGGTGGCCGAGGGAGCAAAGGTGCTCCGCTGGTCTGCCTGAAATCGTCAGCCGCCTTTTTACGACAATCACGGACGTAGTGGCCCATCTTGCCACAATACAGGCATCCGCCTGTGTCGAGCGGGCACACCTGCCCAAAGTGAGATCGCTGGCATCTGGGGCATACGCTGCCAGCCTGCTGCCTGGTTGGAGGGTTGCCCTGTGATCGCTGACCCTTCGAAGGAGGATATCGTTTCCTTCCTCCTTCGCTCTTTACAGGAAGGAACAATCGTTTGCCTGGGTCGCCATAAGGTGTCTTCGGCTCACCACCCGTAGCGGGTGGCCTCCTGCCCTGAGCACTCTTAGTGCGCTCCCAGGCTTCACTCAGAATGGTGGCGGCAGCAACTGCTGCAGAGAAGGTCGAGGGCATGCTCGTTAGGACCCGATGTATGAGTCCCTTCTTGAGCCCCCGAACAAACTTTCCTGCTCGCTCACGATCATCCGCGAACAGGTTGGGGCAGTAGGGTTCCAAACTCTGGAATTTGGCGATGTAATCCGTCAAACTCGAATTGCCCTGACAGAGCTCCAAGAACTCCACCTTCTTCTTCTCCCTCGCGTGAGGCGGGAAGTAGTTTTCCAAGAAAGCCTTTCTGAAAGCTTCCCAAGGAATAGGCGAAATTCCCGAAAACTGCACACCTCGGGCCATGTCCCACCAAGTGCGGGCATTCCCTTTCAGCCTGAAGGTCTCGAATAACGTCTTCTTGTCATCGGGCACTAACAAGACCTCGAACACTCGTTCCACCTCCTTCACCCAGTTATCGGCCATGTCTGGGTCGGGCTTGCCGTCGAAGGTCGGGGTCAAGCTTCAGAAATTTCTCATACGTCACTGCGGTATGCGGGATCAGCTCAGGAACGGGCGCTGGTTCCCTTTGGGAACGAATCTGGTCTCGCATAGCCGCTGCCAGGGAACCTAGGGAATCCATCACGAATCCCCGCTGATCTGACCATTCGTTCGAGTTCCTTGCTATCCTTAGAGTAAACAAGGAATACCAATAATTAGAAATTTTAGGAAGCTCAAAACAAGCAAAAACAAAGTACTATTCATGTTTAACATGAGTAGTTTATGTAACCCCAGTAATGTTGGTACATAAGCAAAACGTATCAAGCCACTTAACTTAACAATGCAATGTGCACCTACTAAGCAAGAAGAAAAGTATACTCACAGCGCGATGCAGATGCTCAATGGTCAAGAATTCTTGCTTCCCTTAGCTCTGATACCAAGTTGTAACGCCCCAAAATTTCAAACTTTCAAACCTTTCAGAAAAACAGACAAGAGACTAAAAAGGAATCTCTTCATCTCAGAGATGGTTTACGAAATCAGCGGAAGACTATACTTTTGTTAATTTCAGAAAGGCAAGCTGACAACTTTGGGCGCATTAGCTAAAAGAACCAAAACGCACAACCCATGTTACTTGCAAACACTTGGAAAAGAACCGCTTTCATTTAAGAAGTTCTCCAAATAGTTCAAAAATCGGATATCCTAAGGAAAATCCGTTACAAAAACCCCAAACAACAGGACGCAAGCTAAGAGCAGGAAGAAGGACGTCTTGGAGCCATCTTGTCATCGCGCCATCGCTTGTGGTGTACCTAATCATCACCTGTACCCTTAGAATGGGTTAGTTTCGCGAAAACTAGTAGGTGCACAAGAGAGACTACAAGGAATTGAATTATGTAAATTTAATTCAGTAGGTTACGCAGTTTAAAGCAGATATGCAGTTAAACAGGTAGCAATGCACGCAAATAACTAGTGCAACCGCGTAAGTAGTACAATCAAACAAGTAGTGCAAGCAAACAAGTAGTGCAAGCGAATAAGTAGTGCAAGCGAGTCAGTAGTGCAAACGAGTCAGTAGTGCAAGCGAATCAGTAGTGCAAACGAGTCAGTAGTGCAAGCGAGTCAGTAGTGCAAGCGAATCAGTAGTGCAAACGAGTCAGTAGTGCAAACGAATCGGTAGTGCAAGCGAATCAGTAGTGCAAGCGAGTCTCACGACCTAACAACCAATGTGAACAGACTTTATGTTCTGATATTACTGGTCTACGGGTACGCGCAGGCAAAACGTAGAAACAACTGAGACTAGTTCGGGCGTCTGTTATTCTATGTATTTTCAATAACCCGAATAGCTAGTTGAGTCCGCTCCAAAGGGGACGACTTTAGCCGAGAGAGGATTCCTCAGAGGCTGAAAAGCAGTGCCACGGATGCATCCAATTTCTGCGGAAGTATTGAGCTAACTATTGTAGCCCCTTTCCCCTAACTCCAATGACTGGGGAAGCCAAATCATTGCCCGTAGGGTGGTTGTTAACAACCTGTCCATTGGAGTTTTTGTACCGCTCTGTCCTCTCCCTTGATAGAACAACCAGAAGCGAATGGGTGCATTAGGGGTTGCTTAACTAACGACCCATCCTATGCTGTGGTCTTCAAACTACTCGAGCATCTTGCCTGTGAAGGCGAATGTGAGACCATTTATGTGATTACAGCATTGTGCCTTTAGCACTATTCGAGGTCGCACGACCGTCTCATCCGATCATCGCAGTACTAGACGTGTCGTGCACGACTACAAGTACTCTTGGATGAAGGGGGTATAGCTCCTCAATAGAATCCTCAACAGGAGTGTTTCACAAAGATGTAAAGTTTATCTACTTTACTTTATCTTTTGAAACAACAGTACCTTGTGCCAACATTATGCATGTGATTATCTCGAATCACATCCGCTATCGGGGTATCTACATGTCTCGCATGACTCGATACTGGCCTCGATAGACGGGATACGGGTTTCTCAACAGAACACCCACTAAGAAGTTCGCTCGCTCCCGACTAAACTCTTGTCGCTAGAGGGAGAGTGGTAAATGCTCCTTGCATCCTCCACGAGGATGCCTTTAAGGCATACGCAAAGAGCAAGAATCTGCGCGTCATCTGCAATAGCAAGGCAATACCAACACATATGCAAAAGCAAGAGCCTAGGCGCAGAGCGCAACGGCAAGGTAAAGGCAGTAAGCAGAAGTGCAACACTAAATCTCGTCGCGATGCGTGACGACAAGTAAAAATTGATAGAAGGTAAAGAGCAAGGATTGCGAAACCGCATCCTTGAGTGAAGTGCGTACTCGTATATAAATATATATTTGTATATATATATATATATTCATTTAATGACCGTTTTTAGTTTAATTGAACTTAATTCAATTATCCAAGTCTTCCATGTAATCTTCCCCTACCTTGGAGGATTACTAGCTTGCTGACGTCTGCGGACGTACACGATTGACGGCTCGGGTCGCGGAGCGCGAGTGGGATCCGTCGTAGCTGCAAATATGCGATATTAACATGCAAACCCAGACAAAAGCAAAAGCAAGCCAAAGACTCGACTTCTCCGATACATAGGGCTGGGGCCAACTGTCCCAAATGACTCGAAAAAAAGGATGGGGCATGGCCAAATGAGCCTTGTCGCCTAAAGAGGGATGTAGTCAATGCGAGGAAATGACTCACGTTTACTAGGAATTCCTCGCTGGAGACCAACAATTGTAATGATTTGTCCCCATTACGATGTAGCTTCCAAAGATTCCCCGAGCCTGTCGACCAAGGGTATAGGCTCGCGCACAAAGGGGCAGGGGGGCATCAGCCCCTGCTGGCAAACAAAAAGGCAGGGGCCGATGGCCCCTGCTGACGAACAAAAAGGCAGGGGCTGATGGCCCCTGTTGGCAAACAAAAAGGCAGGGGCCTATGGCCCCTGCTGGCAAAAAGAAAGGCAGGGGCCTATGGCCCCTGCTGGCAAAAAGGAAGGCACGGGCCGATGGCCCCTGCTGGCAAAAAGGAAGGCACGGGCCGATGGCCCCTGCTGACAAGAAGAAAGTCTGGGGCCTATGGCCTCTGCTAGCAAAAAGGAAGGCAAGGGCCGATGGCCCCTGCTGGCAAACGAAAGGCAGGGGCCATGGGCCCCTGCTGACAAAAAGAAAGGTAGGGGCCATAGGCCCCTGTTGGCAAACGAAAGACAGGGGCCATAGGCCGCTGCTAGCAAAAAGAAAGGCAGCGATGGCCCCTGCTGGCGCAACTAAAAGGGGCAGGGAGGAGGGTCTCGACCCCTCCCCTGCCGTAGCAGAGAGCAGGGAAGAGGGCTCGGCGCCTTCCCTGCCGTACAGAAGTTGGGAAGAGGGGCTCGGCCCCTCCTGTGCCGTACGAAAGTAGGGAGGAGGCTCCGCCCCTCCCCTGCCATACGAAAGCAGGGAGGAGGCTCAACCCTCCCCTCCCTGCGTAACGGAAAAACGAGGTGGAAGGAATGAGAGAGAGAAAGAGAGACGGAAAGAGGAGAAGAGGAAAAATGTACCTGGGGAGGCTGCCGAATAGAAGCACGCCGGAGTACACGTGTCGCCGATGGCCGCGGGTCACCTGCGTCGGCAACAATGGACGAGCGAGAGGGAGAGAGTCGGGAAGAGACGAGAGGGTGAGAGGCGGTGAGGGGGTTTTGTAACCCCCCCCTCCCCCTGCCTCGCTGTCTTAAAAGGCAGGCGAGAGGCGGTGGTCTGGGTCGGGTCCGGATCCGGCCTGAACCAAGACAATTTTTTTTTTTTCACCACTATATCTCTCAATAAGTTGTCTAAGAAGATGTATAGCTTCCATAGTTGATCTTCCAGGCATAAAACCAAATTGATTCTCCGATATCATGACAACCTTCCTCAACCTATACTCAATCACCCTCTCCAAAAGTTTCATAGTATGACTCATGAGTTTTATACCACGATAGTTTGTGCAATCTTTTATATCACCCTTATTTTTATATAGAGGCACCAAAGTACTCTTCCTCTACTCATTAAGCATCTTATTTGTCCGTCAAATCTTGTTAAAAGATTTGTCAGCCATTTTAAACCTTTCTCACCCAAGCATTTTCAAGCCTCGATAGCTATACCATCTATGCCAAGTGCCCTTCTTGATTTCATTTTCTTCAAAGCCTCTGCAATTTCTTTATTTTGAATCTTGCGCATGAAGTCACGATTCATCTCATGAAAAGGAATGGAGAAATCTCCACGATCCTGAGCATGACTTCCATTAAATAGCTTATCAAAATAATCTTTTCATTTCTCCTTAATCTATTCATCTTTGACTAAAACCCTTTGCATTTCATCTTTGATACATCTAACCATACCCAGATCCCTCGATTTCTTATCTCTCATCTTTGCAAGCCTATAAATATCATTCTCGCTCTCTTTAGTATCCAACTTGTCATAAACCTCCTTATATACCTTATCCCTCGCGTTTCGAACTACTTTTTTAGCTTCTTTCTTTGCTATCATATACTTCTCCAAATTCTCATCATCATAAATCTTAGATTTCTATGACACTCTCTTTTAACCTTAATAACTAATTTGAGATCCTCGTTCCACCATGATGTATCCTTACCTAGCGGTGCACCGCCTTTAGACTCACCTAATACCTCCTTAGCCACCTTTCTCATGCCACCCGCTATCTTATTCCACATTGATTCTGAATCCTCCTCCAGACACCAATCAACTTCCTTAACTACCTGCTCTACAAACATTCCTTGTTTAGCTCTTTTCAGTGCCCACCACTTAATTCTAGGATCTATCCTATGTCTATCTCTTTTGCGGCATTTTCTAATTCTAAGATCTAAAATTAAGACTGTATGTTGTGTAGCTACACTTTCTCCCGGTATAACCTTACAATCGATGCAACAACCCCTATCTCTCTTTCTAAGTAGGAAAAAATCTATCTGACTCGTATTAACCCTACTTTTAAATGTTACTAGGTGAGACTCCCTCTTCCTAAACCAAGTGTTTGCTAAGATCATATCATAGGACAAACAAAAATCTAAAATCCTTTCTCCACTTTCATTTCTTTTTCCTATACCATAGCCTCCATGGATATTCTCAAATCCATCCATACTAATGCCTACATGTCCATTAAGGTCACCGCCGATGAAAAGCTTTTCTCCATAAGATGTCTCTTGTACTACTCCATCTAAATCTTCCCAAAATTGATGCTTAATGGAATCATCTAAACCTACTTGAGGTGCATAAACACTAATAATATTAATAATATCCGTACCTAATACTAATTTAATAAGTAAAATTCTATCACCCTTCCTACGGACCTCAACTACATTATCTATAAACTCACTACTAATAACAATCCCTACTCCATTCCTATTCCTATTTATTCCTGTATACCAAATCTTGTATCCCCAAGGTTCTATCACTTTTGCTTTCTCACCTACCCATTTGGTCTCTTGTAGACATAAAATATCCATCTTTTTCCTACACATAACATCTACTAACTCTACCAATTGACCAGTTAAAGACCCTATCTTCCAAGTGGCTAACCTAATTTTATGGTCTTGAACTGTCTTCTTTACCCCCACTCGTCCAACAAAGTGAGGGAACCCTTGCCTATTTGACACCACACCTGGGCGCCGGTGTGACGTGTCACTTTTGGGCGACGAGCTAGCAACCCTTGCGCATTTATCACTGCCTCCGAGCCTATAGAGTACAACATGTCGCTCAGTAGGGAACGCCCCAATGAAATTCTCATATTGGTTCATATTCATAGGGTGTGACTAAGTTTTTATGCTGGCTGTCACTGGCCTACTGCAACCCTCCTTTATCCGGGCTTGGGACCAGCAGTGTATAACTAAACAGTTATACACAGGCGGAGTTTTACGATCTCAATTATGAAACTCAAAAAAAAAAAATTCCTTTGAAGCTATTGGAAGCACAAGTACTTATTTTATTGAAGCTCTGCTGATTGATTAAGTGATCTCAAATCGTTTTGTTTTTTTTCATTCGGCTTGTTTGCTTATTTATTGTGCCATTGATATGGATTACTCCTCGTCGTCCGGTCCCTTTGCAAATTTCTTGAATCAGCTCGTTATGGAAAAACTTACTCATTCTAATTTCTTGACCTAGAAGAGAAAAATACTTCTGTTTATACAGAGTCAGGATCTCGATGAACATCTGGATGGTTCTGTTCCTGTACCATCACCACTTATTTTGCAGGAAACCAAGGACGAGAAGGGTGACACAATTACTAAATCTGTTAAGAATTCAGAGTATACAGCTTGGAGGAAGCGAGATCAGTCTTTGGTTGCTTATATTACGTCAACACTCTCTCAAGAAGTGTTGGCTACTCTTTCAGATGATTGTACTGCGGCCGATCTATGGAGTAAGCTGTCTCAGACATACTTTCAGATATCAGAAGCCCGAAATGAGTTTCAAAGTTTGAAGAAAGGTTCCATGACAGTTATGGAATACATAGGCTGCTTGAAGAGTATTACTGACCAATTGGCGGTTATTGAAAGTGCTATTTCAGATAAAGATAAAGTTCAACAACTCCTCAATGGATTTGGGTCCATTTTGACATGTTTACCATAGCTTTGTCATGCCTTCCCCACTTGCCCACCTTTGACGACCTTCAAGCGAAACTTCTCCAGCATGAGATGACTATGAAACAAAGGGCAGAAGGAAATGAATCAACTCGTTCTCATTCAGTTTTGGCCATGGACACTTCTGCAGGTTTTCGACGAGGGAATGGAGGGCATCTAGGAGGCAGAGGCTGCAGACGTTTTGGGTAGGGAGGACATGGTATCTTGCCTACACCTAATATTTCTGGTGTTTTTAATGCAGGGAATCAGAGGTGAGTGCCACTTGTTTCTTATCTAATAAAAGAGGACATGTGAAAGCTGATTGTTGGTTCAATCTGCAGAACAAGGGAAAAATAAACAAAATTGAGAATAAGTCAGCTACTATTATGGACACCAAAGCGCCATCTACATATGTGCAACAACTCTTGCTATCAGCATTATCAGAGATGACGATCAAGCAAAATGAACAAGGAGAATGGTATGTTGATTCCGGTGCTGCCACACATGTCACGGGTAATGCAGGTAAGTTATCTCACTTATCGCCTTATCTAGAAAAATGTAGTATGGTTATGGGAGATGAAACTTATCACTCCATTAGCCATACCGACAGTGCACATATTCCTATGTCAAAGTCCTCACTTCACTTGTCCAATGTCCTTGCTCCTAATATTAAAAAGAACATTGTCTGTAGCAAAACTTGTTGACGATATGAATTCTTTAGTCGAATTTACTCCCTCTTCTGTTTATGTGAAGGTTCTACGAACGAAGGAGACGTTCGCTAAGTGAGAGCGACGAGGAAACATGTACGTCTTCAAGGAGATTCTCTCAGCTTCTATTCTTCAGTTGAAGCCATCCAAGCATTCTTTAGTGTCTTCGTCTTCAGAGTCTGTCTTTCACTCCATTGGAAGTTTTTAATTCATCTCATTGTAATAAGCCAGATATCTGGCACAGTCGCTTGGGACATTGTAGTCGGGGTTTCATTGAAAATCTTGTATCCGATGGTCTTCTTCCAGAGTCTAGTTTATGTTCCTTTTTAGAGAATAAAAAATGTTCATCTTGTGAACTCTGTAAAAGCCATGTTCTTCCTTTTCATATTATTAATAAAAGAGCTTCAAAGCCATTTGAAATTATTTGTTTTGATGTTTGGGGACCCGCACCTATTCCTTCTTTCTCTGGCAGACGCTACTATGTTATCTTTATTGATTCTTATTCCCGCTATACTTGGATATATTTCTTGAAACAGAAGCATGAAGTTTTCCAAATATTTCAGGAATTTCATTCGATGGTCAAAACAAATTTTCCCTATGATATTGTGCATTTACAATGTGATGGTGGAGGTGAGTATTCATCGAACGAGTTTATTGCCTTTCTTTGGGATAAAGGAATAAGTCAACAGGTTTCTTGCTCCATACCCTTCAACAAAATGGGGTTGCAGAGAGGAAACACAAGCATATTGTCGAAAGTGCGATGAGCATGTTACATGACAGAAATGTACCCATTAGTCTTTGGACATAAGTTTTTCACACATCTGTTCATGTCATAAATCGTCTTCCTATGGTACTTCTGGATCAAAAATCCCCTTATTATATTTTATTTAGGAAACATCTCTCTTATGATGAGCTGCTTGTTTTTGGTTGTGTATGTTATGTGCATATTGATTCATCTCTGCGAAATAAGTTTCAGGACAAGGCCGCTAAGTGCAGATTTGTTGGGTATTCAGATGAATACAAAGGCTATCGATGCTATGACCCTGCTATAAAACGTATTAGGACTTCCAGGAATGTAGTTTTCGATGGGCAAATTTTTCAGATCAATAACTCTGAAGTGTTGCCATCTCGAGAAATAGATGTATATGATCCATGGATGAGCGCAGATCTTTTTGCCAATACAGGAGAGACATGTCAGACGACTTGCTCTTCCTTCGACTTGAGTAGGGAGTTGGATGACTCACAGACGTATGTTGAGCCATCTTCAGTTGAGTCACCTCTAGTTGCACGCTTCTCTGGACAGATATACACTTGAAGGGACAAAAATACAGGACCGAAGGATGTGGAAAACATCTCTAATGCTCTGACTCAAAGGCCGTCACGCATCAGGCATCCTATTTAGCGATGGGTTAGTTATGAGACCTTTTCTCTTGATTTTAAGTTGTTTCTATCTCAGCTCACAAAGCACAATGAACCCACTTGTTTTAATCAAGCTCTTCAATCTCGTCTTTGGATTGAGGCTATGAATGAAGAAATGGAAGCTCTTCATGAGTGTTAGACTTGGAAAATAGTACCTCGGCCAGAAGGAAAGAATGTGGTTGAATCAAAATGGGTTTATAAAACAAAATATAAGCCCGAAGGAAGTATTGACAGATATAAAGCGCGGCTTGTTGCTCGGGGATTCACACAACAATATAGTGAAGATTACGATGAAACTTTTAGTTCGGTGGTCAAAATGGGCACAATTCGTGTCATCATATCCTTAGTAGTCGACCGAGGCTGGAAGCATAGCCAGATGGATGTTAAAAATGCAATCTTGCATGAAAATTTAAAGGAGGAAGTATATATGGAGAAACCTCCTGGGTATGCTGAGAAGGATCCTACTGCCTAGGTATGTGGTGTGAGTTTTATGAAAACAATTTTTAAAATAATATTTTTAATAAAAACAAGTGTGAAAGTCAGACATCAAATAATAAAAACCGGCTCACACAAGTGGTGGAGTCCGGGTCGATCTCAGGGAATGAAAAATACTTGTATTCAAACACACAAGCTAAACTACTCTTTATTGCCAAAATAAAAAGAATTAATTAAATAACTAACTAACTAAGAGAGTACGACCCTACGCAGATGGCTTAAACAAAATAAATAAATGGTTTTATTACAAACTCAATTAATAAAATAAAATAAAACCCTAATCTAAAAAGAAAAGAAAAGGCTTCAGTGCTTCGAGTCTTCTTGTCCCTTCTTAAGGTAATGTATATTTTCTTGAACTTTTGCTTTTCTGAGGGCTCCCTGAGGACCTTTCTGAGGGTCTGAGGGTCCCTTGAGGAGACCTTTTAGGGCACGAAAAGGGCTTTACCACACGTTCCAATGCTTCCCTGCAAGACACAAAACACAAAACAAAGTAGTACGAGGGACAACTAACAAGAATTTACTAACTAATGATAAAAAGAATTCAGCTAAAACACAATTTGAATTAACTAAACATGAACTAAACTATAGACTAACTAATAGTAAACTACACTAAAAGACAAAATAGCAAAACTACCTAACTAACAAGACTTCAACAAAGCAAATGTAACAAACTAAACTTAACTAATTCAAGAAATCAAGAATTCAAGAAACAAAGAGAACTAAAGCAATCAAGAATATAGTCAGTTGAACATGATAACTAATTGATTACACTAATATTAATAAGTAAATCACGGCTAATGATGTCCTATGCTAATCGGCTAACTTAAATCAATTAAAACTAATATTAAACTAAATGCGAGGACAATTAATTACAGCCGAATGACACAATGCAAGATGCTATATGAATTTTAAAACAAGGAAAAAAAAACTAATCTAATCTAATCTAATCTAAACAATCAAGAACCATTTAAGTAATTTAGACTAACCAAATAACAATAATTAAATAAACTATCTATTAACAAATAAGAAGAGACTAACTACAAGATTATCGATTAACAAATAACCTATACTAAGTTAGCTGGACGGTATAGACAAAAAGAAACAAGAATATTAACTAACCTAATATAATGTCTAACCTAGCAAATAAATGATATATTATACTAACCTAAGCTACACGACAGCCAACGTTACTTAACTAAAACACACAACGTCAAAACATAATTTCTAAAGTCAATTCACAACATGAATACCTAGTATATAGAATAAATTAACATTACTACCTACAGCTAATTTATGCTAACCTATATACAAGACGTTAACTAAATCACAATAACAAAGACCAATTACCAAGCTAAACGACTTTGAGGTCAAACAATAAAAAAAAACAAGAATCAATAAAACACATCAATATGCATGTTGTGGCTAATAATTTACCCAAAATTACTAAACACTATAACTATCTAACATGACCTAATATAAAACACTAAACAAAGGAACATAAACGGATGAACCAAAAAAAAGAAAAAACATAAACATCTGAACCAAATAATGTAACGCCCCAAATTTCAAACTTGCGAACCCTTTTCAGAAAAACAGGCAAGAGACTAGAAATATCTCTTTCCTTCAGAGTTTGTTTATGAAATCAGCGGAAGATTTTTCTTTGATAAATCATAAGGCAAGCTGACAACTTTGGGCACGTTAGCTAAAAGAACCAAAATTCACAAGATTCGGATATCCTAAAGGAAATCCGATACAAACCCAAGCGTCCAGGACGCGAGCTAAGAGCAGGAAGAAGAAGTCTTGAAGCCATCTTGCAATCGCGCCATCGCCCGTAGTGTACCCAACCATCACCTGTACCCATAGAATGGGTTAGTTTCGCGAAAAACTAGTAGGTGCACAAGAGAGACTAACAGGAAACTGAATTAAGTATAATTAATTCAGTAGGCTACGCAGTTTAAAGCAGATATGCAGTTAAACAGGTAAGCAATGCAAGCAGGTGAATAGTGCAAAAACGTAAGTAGTACAAGTGAATCATCAATGCGAGCGAGTAAGTAGTGCAAGCGAGTCAGCAGTGCAAGCGCGTAAGCAGTGCAAACAGTAAGCAGTTCAATGCAAGTATGCAGTTCAACGCAAGTAAGCAGTGCAACTGACAAACGCAGCATATAATGGGCGAAGGGTAACTAACTCTACCCGTCAGCCAAACAAAACAACTAAATAAGACAAGCACTCATAACAATGCTCGTAAAACATATAATTACCATAAAATGGCTCAGCCCATCGACAAGTAATTAAATTAATCGTAAGGCATAAATCATTACATCACAAGCCATTCATAAGCAATCATACGGCAACAGTTATATCACACTATGTAAGCAACTTATAAGACAAGCGGTCACATCAATCCTAATTGCCACCAGTTCGTAGATTACGAGCTGTATGCAATCACATCAATCATAAGAGATACAAGCCAACAAGTGCTACGCTACAATAAGCACCAAACAGTTCGACCAAGGGATAAAGCAAGTCACATGCTAATATGTAGCAACTGGTATAATGCTATTATTATAAGCATTTAACTAGCATGAGAAACTCCTTATTACTCCGCAAAGAACTGCGTAAGTAGTTTAACCAACTAGAGTAACGCCTTGACAGGCATGCACAGTTCAACGAGTAGCATACTGAACTATCGAGCAAGCAAGCAAATTAGTAGTGCAAGCGAAGCAGTAGTGCAAGTGAATCAGTAGTGCAACCGAATCAGTAGTACAAGTGAATCCGTAGTGCAAGTGAATCTCACGACCCATGACCAGTGTGAACAGACCTTATGTTTTGATAATTACTGGCCTGCGGGTACGCGCAGGCAAAACATAGAAACAACTGAGACTAGTTCGGGCGTTTGTTATTCTATGTATTTTCGATAACCCGAATAGCTAGTTGAGTCCGCTTCAAAGGGGAGGACATTAGCCGATAGAGGATTCCCTAGAGGCTGAAAAGCAGTGCCACAGATACATCCAACTTTTGCAGAAGTGTTGAGCTAACTTGTGTAGCCCCTATCCCCTAACTCCAATGACTGGGAGGCCGGATCTTTGCCCGTGGGGTGGTTGTTAACAACCTGTCCATTGGAGTTTTTGTACCGATCTTTCCTCTCTCTTGACAGACAACCAGAAGCGAACGAGTGCGTTAGGGGTTGCTTAACTAACAACCCATTCTATGCTGTGGTATTTAAACCACTCGCGCATCTTGCCTGTGAAGGCGAATATGAGGCCATTTATGTGATTACAGTATTTTGCATTTAGCGTTGTTCGAGGTCGCACGACCGTCTCATCCGATCATCGCAGTACTAGACGTGTCGTGCACGACTACAATTACTCTATGATGAAGGGGGTATAACTCCTCAATAGAAGCCTTAACAGGAGTGTTTCACAAAGATGTAAAGTTTATCAACTTTACTTTATCTTTTGAAACAGCAGTACTTTGTGCCAACATTATGCATGTGATTATCTCGAATCACATCCGCTATCGGGGTATCTACATGTCTCGCATGACTCGATACCGGCCTCGATAGACGGGATACAGGTTTTTCAACAGAACACCCGGTAAGAAGTTCGCTCGAACCCCCAATTCGGGATCACCCGAGATAAGCCAAGAAGGCGAGCAAAGCCAGCCAGTCACATCCTTCCAAATGCTTCGATTTGGAGTAGTCTTTGATGCTTTTGCGCAGCTCCCTAAAATCTCAAGTCGACTCTGCAGGACTGCGCACCCGAAGAGCCAGGATCCTTGCGAGGTATCCCTTTCCTTAAACGGAGGTGTATCGCCAGCTCCCAACTGAACTCTTGTCGCAAGAGTGAGTGATAGATGTCTCTTGCATCCTCCACGAGGATGCCTTTAAGGCGTACGCAAAGAGCAAGAACCTGCACGTCATCTGCAAAAGCAAGGCAATACCAACACATATGCAAAAGCAAGAGCCTAGGCACAACAGCAAAGTAAAGGCGGTAAGCAGAAGTGCAACGCAAACCCTCGCACAACGCGCGACGGCAAGTAAAGACTGTAAGAAGGAGTGCAACGCAGAACCTTTGCACGATGCGCAACGGCAAAGTAGAGGAACTGTAAACAGGAGTGCAACACAAAACCTGTGCACGATGCGCAATGGCAAAGTAAAGGACAAGGATCGCGAAACCGCGTCCTTGAGTTAAATGTGTACTCGTATAAATATATATGATATATATATATGCATATATATTTATTTATTTGTCCCTTTTAGTTAATTGAACTCAATTCAATTGTCCAAGTCTTCTGTGCAATCTTCCCCTACCTTTGAGAGTTGCAAGCTTGCTGTCGTCCACGGATGTACGCGATTGGCGGTTCGGGTCGCGGAGCGCGAGCAGGATCCGTCGTACGAGCTGCAAAAGTAACGATCTTAGCAAGCTAATACCAAAATAGAAAGTCAGGGGCACTATCACCGTCCTGACGTAAGGGAAGCAAAGGCAGGGGCATTGTGCACATGCGCACCTGCTATAAGCGTAAAAAGCAGGGGCAGGGCCACGAGCCCCTGCTGGCATACTGTCAGCGAACAACTTGGAGGCAGGGGGTCTCACCCTTGCCCGAAGAAGACAACGAGGGAGGCTTCGCCCTGCCAGCCAAGAGAGCAAGGAAGCGAGGCCCTTCCCTGCGAGCCACTAAGGGGGAAGCAGGAGGCCGCACCTTGCCTTTCAACAACGAACGGAGGCGCGCCCGATGCCAATGAAAAGCGAGGCGAGGGGGCTTTCCCCGGCCTGCCGAAAAACAGCGAAGGCAAGGGCGATGCCCCTGCCTAACGAGAAAAGAGGCACAGGGAGGGCTCGGCCCCCTCCCTTGCCGTAACAAAGAGCAGGGAGGGGCTCAACCCCCTCCCCCGTCAAAACAAAGAGCAGGGAGGGGTTTCAGTCCCTCCCCTTCCGTATCACGAAGCAGGGAGGGGGCTCAGCCCCTCCCCTGCAAGAGGAAAGGGCAGGGAGGGGCTCAGCCCCTCCCCTGCCGTGACAGAGGGGACAGAGAGGAGGGGGCCGAGCCCCTCCCCTGCCGTGACAGAGGGGGCAGAGAGGAGGGCGCCGAACCCCTCCTCTGCCGTAACAGGAGGTAGGGAGTAGGGGCTCGACCCCTCCCCTGCCGAAACAAAGAGCAGCCGAGAGGAGAGAGAGTGGCGAACGAAAGAGGGGGAGGTGCGTACCTGGTGGTCGCCGACGGCGGCATCGTCGGCGTCGGAGGGAGGTCGCAGGTGGCGGCAACGTTGACGTCGGGTCGACAGGGGCCTCCAGAGGGTGGAGAGACGAGAGAGATCGAGAGGCGGTGAGGGAGAGAGACAGTGAGGAGGGGGGTTCATGAACCTCCCTCACCTCCCTTCCCTCGACCTTAAGAGGCACGGGAGAGACGGTCGGGGTGCCTGACCGCCTGTCCCCCCCCCTTTGGATCCGGGTCTGGTCCAAAACTGGATCCGACCTGATCCAATTTTTTTTTATTACATCCTACCCTATTTAAAATAATTTCGTCCGCGAAATTTCTATTGCATTCATTGGTCAAAATACAAGTCAGGGAATTTTTCCCTAATATTTGACCATTCGTAAGCCGAATCTTCGTTCGAGTTCCTTACCATCCTTGAAGTAAACAAGGGATACCAAGGATCAAAAATCTCAAAAAGCTCGAAAAGAAGCAAAAAACATTTGTACTATTCATGCGTAACATGAGTAGTTCACAAAAGCCTAGCAATGCTGGTACATAAGCATAGCATGTCAAGCCATTTAGCTTAACAACGCTAAAAACATCTATAAAATAAGAAAAATTGGATACTTACAGCGCGATGCGGATGCTCAATGGTCAAGAATCCTTAGTTCCCTTAGCTCTGATACCAAGTTGTAACGCCCCAAATTTCAAACTTGCGAACCCTTTTCAGAAAAACAGGCAACAGACTAGAAATATCTCTTTCCTTCAAAGTTTGTTTATGAAATCAGCGGAAGATTTTTCTTTGATAAATCATAAGGCAAGCTGACAACTTTGGGCACGTTAGCTAAAAGAACCAAAATTCACAAGATTTAGATATCCTAAAGGAAATCCGATACAAACCCAAGCGTCCAGGACGCGAGCTAAGAGTAGGAAGAAGTCTTGAAGCCATCTTGCAATCGCGCCATCGCCCGTAGTCTACCTAACCATCACCTGTACCAATAGAATGAGTTAGTTTCGCGAAAAACTAGTAGGTGCACAAGAGAGACTAACAGGAAACTGAATTAAGTATAATTAATTCAGTAGGCTACGTAGTTTAAAGCAGATATGCAGTTAAACAGGTAAGCAATGCAAGCAGGTGAATAGTGCAAAAACGTAAGTAGTACAAGCGAATCATCAATGCGAGCGAGTAAGTAGTGCAAGCGAGTCAGCAGTGCAAGCGCGTAAGCAGTGCAAACAGTAAGCAGTTCAACGCAAGTAAGCAGTGCAACTGACCAACGCAGCATACGATCCATTTGATCGTAGGCAGTGAACTACTACGCAACAAGCTTGTCCCCTGATCACCATCAGGACATCGTTTGTCACTCACTACTTCTAACCAACGCTTTGTCCTGAACGATCTTAACCTATCCTCATCTCTCAAAGTCTTACGCGGCTAACCGTCACCGGTTATGACGCACTAAGGCATCATACTTCCTCAGAAAAGCCTACCATTCCGTAGAAGGTCCAAAACATAAACACCAACTCAAATTGCTAACGATCTGATTCTCACATATGAGTCCTACATGTAATCATGCTAAAACAGAAAGCCGAAACTATGAATTCATAGTTGGCTATCACAAACAATCTTAGGAGATCGTCACAGCTCACCATAACTTTCTGTGGTAAGCAAAAACACAGGATCCACATCGGATCGCTCGGTCCGGGAAATATACGACCTGACAAGGAATTACTGCCCTAGAGGGTATACTCGGTCTTGGACCATACACTTCCTCACAGGAGTTCACCGACGTTGCGGCTACCCGTTCGTGGACAGTGTACATCCTCACAAAGATTTTACCGCTCTAGCCGGGTCACCTGATCTTGATCATACATACCCCCACAACGAACCCTTTGGGAAGCGGGTCCCCAACAAATGCCATATCCAATGAAATTCATTGCGATACACGCATCAACACAAATGACCGCTCTCAGGGTCAATAGCCACTAATACAAACAACAAGATCAACGCCAGATCACCTGGTCTGGGAAATGTATAACCTCACAAGGAATTCCGCCCTAGATGGTATAACTAGTCTTGGACCATACACTTCCTCACAGGAGTTCACCGTCTTCGCGGCTACCCGTTCGTGGACAGTGTACATCCTCACAGAGAATCTACCACTCTAGCCGGGTACCTGGTCTTGATCATACACGCCCTCGCAGATAATCTTTGGAGATCAGGTGTTCGACAAACATCTTACTCGGTGATACACGCATCTATACAATCGACTGCTCCGAACAGTTGACTGCTCTCGATGTCAGTAGCCACAATATGGGCACAAGCATGTATATCAGCAATATGCATCGTATCACTCCACGCAGAAGCATATAATCCTACGCATCGTATGATTGCCATAAGGAATATTGCAATCCTCAAATAGGTCCTCAAAGCATGTGTAAACGACACATGAGAACACGCAGATATGGCAATTCAGTTGATTCCATGGGCGAAGGGTAACTAACTCTACCGGTCAGCCAAACAAAACAACTGATTAAGACAAGCACTCATAACAATGCTCGTAAAACATATAATTACCATAAAATGGCTCAGTCCATCGACAAGTAATTAAATTAATCGTAAGGCATAAACCATTACATCACAAGCCATTCATAAGCAATCATACGGCAACTGTTATATCACACTATGTAAGCAGCTTATAAGACAAGCGGCCACATCAATCCTAGTTGCCACCAGTTCGTAGATTACGAGCTGTATGCAATCACATCAATCATAAGATATGCAAGCCAACAAGTGCTACGCTACAATAAGCACCAAACAGTTTGACCAAGGGATAAAGCAAGTCACATGCTAATATGTAGCAACTGGTATAATGCTATTATTATAAGCATTTAACTAGCATGAGAAACTCCTTATTACTCCGCAAAGAACTGCGTAAGCAGTTTAACCAACTAGAGTAACGCCTTGACAGGCGTACACAGTTCAACGAGTAGCATACTGAACTATCGAGCAAGCAAGCAAATTAGTAGTGCAAGTGAAGCAGTAGTGCAAGCGAAGCAGTAGTGCAAGTGAATCAGTAGTGCAACCGAATCAGTAGTGCAAGTGAATCAGTAGTGCAAGTGAATCCGTAGTGCAAGTGAATCTCACGACCCATGACCAGTGTGAACAGACCTTATGTTTTGATAATTACTGGCCTGCGGGTACGCGCAGGCAAAACATAGAAACAACTGAGACTAGTTCGGGCGTTTGTTATTCTATGTATTTTCGATAACCCGAATAGCTAGTTGAGTCCGCTCCAAAGGGGACGACATTAGCCGAGAGAGGATTTCCCAGAGGCTGAAAAGCAGTGCCACGGATGCATCCAACTTCTGCAGAAGTGTTGAGCTAACTTGTGTAGCCCCTATCCCCTAACTCCAATGACTGGGAGGCCGGATCTTTGCCCGTGGGGTGGTTGTTAACAACCTTTCCATTGGAGTTTTTGTACCGATCTTTCCTCTCTCTTGACAGACAACCAGAAGCGAACGAGTGCGTTAGGGGTTGCTTAACTAACGACCCATTCTATGCTGTGGTATTTAAACCACTCCAGCATCTTGCCTGTGAAGGCGAATATGAGGCCATTTATGTGATTACAGTATTTTGCATTTAGCGTTGTTCGAGGTCGCACGACCGTCTCATCCGATCATCGCAGTACTAGACGTGTCGTGCACGACTACAGTTACTCTAGGATGAAGGGGGTATAGCTCCTCAATAGAAGCCTTAACAGGAGTGTTTCACAAAGATGTAAAGTTTATCAACTTTACTTTATCTTTTGAAACAACAGTACTTTGTGCCAACATTATGCATGTGATTATCTCGAATCACATCCGCTATCGGGGTATCTACATGTCTCGCATGACTCGATACCGGCCTCGATAGACGGGATACGGGTTTTTCAACAGAACACCCGCTAAGAAGTTCGCTCGAACCCCCAATTCGGGATCACCCCAGATAAGCCAAGAAGGCGAGCAAAGCCAGCCAGTCACATCCTTCCAAATGCATCGATTTGGAGTAGTCTTTGATGCTTTTGCGCAGCTCCCTAAAATCTCAAGTCGACTCTGCAGGACTGCGCACCCGAAGAGCCAGGATCATTGCGAGGTATCCCTCTCCTTAAACGGAGGTGTATCGCCAGCTCCCAACTGAACTCTTGTCGCAAGAGTGAGTGATAGATGTCTCTTGCATCCTCCACGAGGATGCCTTTAAGGCGTACACAAAGAGCAAGAACCTGCACGTCATCTGCAAAAGCAAGGCAATACCAACACATATGCAAAAGCAAGAGCCTAGGCGCAACGGCAAAGTAAAGGCGGTAAGCAGAAGTGCAACGCAAACCCTCGCACAACGCGCGACGGCAAGTAAACACTGTAAGCAGGAGTGCAACGCAGAACCTTTGCACGATGCGCAACGGCAAAGTAAAGGAACTGTAAACAGGAGTGCAACACAAAACCTGTGCGCGATGCGCAATGGCAAAGTAAAGGACTAGGATCGCGAAACCGCGTCCTTGAGTTAAATGTGTACTCGTATAAATATATATGATATATATATATATGCATATATATTTATTTATTTGTCCCTTTTAGTTAATTGAACTCAATTCAATTGTCCAAGTCTTCTGTGCAATCTTCCCCTACCTTTGAGAGTTGCAAGCTTGCTGTCGTCCACGGATGTACGCGATTGGCGGCTCGGGTCGCGGAGCGCGAGCAGGATCCGTCGTACGAGCTGCAAAAGTAACAATCTTAGCAAGCTAATACCAAAATAGAAAGTCAGGGGCACTATCACCGTCCTGACGTAAGGGAAGCAAATGCAGGGGCATTGTGCACATGCGCACCTACTATAAGCGTAAAAAGCAGGGGCAGGGCCACGAGCCCCTGCTGGCATACTGTCAGCGAACAACTTGGAGGCAGGGGGTCGCACCCTTGCCCGAAGAAGACAACGAGGGAGGCTTCGCCCTGCCAGCCAAGAAAGCAAGGAAGCGAGGCCCTTCCCTGCAAGCCACTAAGGGGGAAGCAGGAGGCCGCACCTTGCCTTTCAACAACGAACGGAGGCGCGCCCGATGCCAATGAAAAGCGAGGCGAGGGGGCTTGCCCCGGCCTGCCGAAAAACAGCGAAGGCAAGGGCGATGCCCCTGCCTAACGAGAAAAGAGGCACAGGGAGGGCTCGGCCCCCTCCCTTGCCGTAACAAAGAGTAGGGAGGTGCTCAACCCCCTCCCCCGTCAAAACAAAAAGCAGGGAGGGGGCTCAGCCCCTCCCCTACCGTATCACGAAGCAGGGAGGGGGCTCAACCCCTCCCCTGCCAAAGGAAAGTGCAGGGAGGGGCTCAGCCCCTCCCCTGCCTAAAAGGGAGCAGAGAGGAGGGGCTCGGCCCCTCCCCTGCCGTGACAGAGGGGACAGAGAGGATGGGGCCGAGCCCCTCCTCTGCCGTGACAGGGGGGACAGAGAGGAGGGGGCCGAGCCCCTCCCCTGCCGTGACAGAGGGGGCAGAGAGGAGGGGGGCGAACCCCTCCTCTGCCGTAACAGGAGGCAGGGAGGAGGGGCTCGGCCCCTCCCCTGCCGAAACGGAGAGCAGCCGAGAGGAGAGAGAGAGTGGCGAACGAAAGAGGGGGAGGTGCGTACCTGGTGGTCGCCGGCGGCGGCATCGTCGGCCTCGGAGGGAGGTCGCAGGTGGCGGCAGCGTTGACTTCGGGTCGACAGGGGCCTCCAGATGGTGCAGAGACGAGAGAGATCGAGAGGCGGTGAGGGAGAGAGACAGTGAGGAGGGGGGTTCGTGAACCTCCCTCACCTCCCTTCCCTCGACCTTAAGAGGCACGGGAGAGACGGTCGGGGTGCCCGACCGCCTGTCCCCCCCCTTTGGATCCGGGTCGGGTCCAAAACTGGATCCGACCTGATCCAATTTTTTTTTTATTACAAATAAACTTTATAACTAATACTAACTCTTTAAGCTACCTAAGTGACTTAATGATCTGAATCAACTACCATGCAGGCCTAAACGACTTTGCTGAAATAAAGCACACAAATGGTTCTAGCAATCGTTGGTTGCTTAATTTGATTAGAATAAATTGACTGAATAACAAGTGCGTCTTGCATGTATAGCCAGGTTCAGCAGCGTATCCTGCTGATCACGCTGGCTTGTCGACACTTTGGCTATGATCACAGAGATGTAATTTTTTTTTTATGAATATCACAGCTGATCAGCAGTTGTGAAGGATCAATCAACGATTAATGCAGATCGGTGTGCAAAATGCTGCTCAACAGGTTATACAATCAATCGGCCAGACTTGATTAGGATGGGTTTGACGCACTCAACGAATCAGTCCAGTCATAAAATATTCTGAATGGGAAGGTGACCTGATCAACGATATGCAAGATCTTGTATATGCATGTTTTTTTTTAGATGATGCTAGAGATCTATATGCACGATGCAGAGATGTACAAAATAAAATAAAGTTATGGAATGCAATGCTATAAACTACGTGAGCTAAATGAGACAAGAAGAGAGGCAAACCATGATTTTTTTTGCAAAGGGATTGAGAAGAGGAAGATGGAGATTCCAGCTGCGTGCACACGGTCCCGATGAAGAGGAAGAGGCTGCCGATAAAGAAGGGGTTCGAGGCTTGATGAAACGGAGGGGGAGAAAGAAGAAGGGGCGAAGAAAAGCGGAGGAGAAATCGGCAATAGAGGGAGAGAGAGCAAGGGAGAGAGAGAAGAGAGAGGCAAGATGGAGGGGGTGTGAGGGCTGCTGGAAAAACAGCCTCCATGGCTGTAAAAGATGAGTTTATAATAATCTAATTAGGTTAAAACAGGTTTTTCAAAAAGAGTCCGAAGATTTTTGCTAATTTCCAAAACAAGGTCTCTTATGAAAAACATGTTTTTCTAAAAATCAAAACTTACTAAACTAGTTAAAATTTAGCTAATACAAGCCTAAACTAATTGAACTACAATTAACAAAATCTAAATCTAATAAAAACACTAAAATTGCAGGGAAAGCTTTGAAAAACCCAATTTTTTGATAAAATTCAATTCAATACGGTTTCTCAAAACTAACGATAAAAATGGATTTTTATAGTAATTTTAACATGGATCATGCAAAAATAATGATTATTAAAATACAAATATTATGCATGATCAGTATGCAAGCTAAGGAAATCTCTGTATGGGTTGAAACATGCATCTCGTTCTTGGTTTGAAAGTTTCTCCATGTAAATTCAAGGCTATGGTTTTAGAAGATGCTCTCTAGACCACTCGTTCTTTATTTACCAGAAGACCGACATCGTTACACTTCTTCTTATATATGTTGATGACATTGTGATCACTAGGAGTTCAGATAATCATGTGCAAGACGTGAAGCATTTTTTGATGAAAACTTTCAAGATGAAAGATTTAGGGGAGTTAAGGTACTTCCTTGGTGTGGAGGTTGACAAACAAAAAGACACATTGACACTCATGCAACAGAAATACACTCTTGATCTTCTAGAAATAGCTGGGATGACGAATCGCAAACCAGTCAACACTCCGAGTGTATTACATCAAAGGCTGAGTTCTGAAGATGGCCACCTTTGTGTCAACCCTACAACGTATAGAAGCTTTGTAGGGATGTTGCAGTATTTGACCTTAACCAGACCTGATATAGTTTATGCTGTCAATCAAGTATCCCAGTTTATGCATGCTCCAACGGAAGGTCATATGGAAGTTGTGAAGCGCATTCTACGCTATTTAAAAGGAACTATAGGAGACAGACTTATTTATCGCAAGAATGATAATCTACATAAAGGACATGAACTCATCACTTATACAGACGCAGATTGGGCAGGGGATCCAGATGAGAGACGATCTGTCTCTGGATATTGTGTATATATTGGACACAATTTAGTGTCTTGGAGCAGTAGAAAACAAAAGGCAGTTGCACGATCGAGTATAGAGGCTGAATACAGGTCGATGGCTCTAGGCACAACAGAAGTTACATGGATTAGACATTTATTGAGTGATCTTGGGGAGACAATTATTCGGTCATTTCTTCTTTGCGACAATCAGAGCGCAATAAACATTGCGTGTAATCCTATTCAGCATAGCAGAACGAAGCACATTGAGATTGATCAACATTTTATACGACAAAAAGTCGAGATGAAAGAGATAGAACCACGTCATGTTCCAACAGAAGATCAAGTGGCAGACTTGTTTACCAAAGGGTTAACAACACGTCAATTTTGGCTATTGAAGAACAAGTTGTACATGCTCCAAAATCATGTACAACTTGAGGGAGGGTATTAAAATAGATCTTGCGCATGGATCTGGATCTGGATCCAAATTCATACACACGTTAATTCTTTTAACTATGCAGTTGACGTCTTTTTCATTAATGGCATTTATGTAATATGCATGTTATGTTGTAAAAGCCTTTTAATGTAAAGAGATTAGGGCTTGGAGAGCGTGTCTAACATTAGCCACCCCAGCCATTATGCATCTCCCTCTCTCCCTTTTCTTTGTTTCCTGTGCAGGCTGAACAGACCCCTCACGAATCTCATAGGCTACACGTTTGTTAGACAACTTCACAAATGAACATCATGACTCTGCTTTTCTTACTTTTTTCTTTACATTAAATTATTCATGCACTCTGATTCTTTTTATGCAATTGTCTCGAGACTACTATTTCTTAATTAATAAAGTTTTGGTTTGCTATGGTGTGGATGATAAATGTAAGATCCCTTGTGGTTGGTTATCCAATTGTGAGTGAAATTGTAAAGGCCCCGAAATATTTTCGCAATGGTTTAAAAAAAAAATCCGCATTTTTTTAAGAGGTATGAGTTGGGGTCGTTACATTATTCCTCGCACCACCGCTGCCATTCCCGTTTCCTCCCTTCTTCTACGATGCGCCCTTGAACCGCTCTTATTCCTCGTTCAGGATGGATACATACTCTATCACATTACTGAATTGCGGTAGGACGACTCGTCATCACGCGAACCCGGAGATCGTCCTTCAGACCGCTGATCATGCATAAGTTTCACAATTTATTCATACTATTCTATGCATGATCCATCGAAAAATCGCATTAAAAACTCTTTTTTATTAGTGTTTTTGAGAAATTGCTTTAAATTCGAAAATAAAGGTAAAATCACATTTTAAACCTTTCCCTACGTTTTTCAATGGTTTGATTAGTTTAGGACTTTTTCAATTGTAGTTTAATTAGTTTACGAATTCCAACTAGTATTTTACTTTGTTTAGGAGTGTCTTTTTATGAAACACGTTTTTAGAGGAGTGCAGTTTTTAGAATTTTCAAAACTTAGTTGAACTTTTTAGAAATTTTAGTTTTAACCTAGAATTGCGTTATAAATAGTATTTTTCTAGCCATAGGGGATGTTTTTCCCTCTTGAGAAAACACATGCCTCTTTTCCCTCTTCTCTTCCCTTCCCCTTCATTCTCGTTCTCAATCGGTTCTCCCTCGTTCTCTTCCTTTCTCCCCCGTTTTCGCCTTGCTTCTAACATTTCCCCGCCCCTCTCGATGGAGGCACGTGCAGCTCAAAGGTAAGACAACTTTCTTTTTCTCAACCCCTCCATCGGAAACAGATCATGAGGTATGTTTCTTCTCCCTCGTTTCTCCACAGTTTGTAGTGTTTCATTGCTTATAGTTTAGATGAGTCTTGTTTTATCAACTACAAAAAAAAAAAATTTAAAATAGAGTAGATCTGAATTTCTTTATTCTTAGATTTAGTTTTTTTCTAAAAATAAATTAGGGAAAATTAGTTTTTATTGAATTTCTTGATTTTTCAGGCATAGTTTTAGGTTTTTCTTGAAATCGTTAGGTTTAGATTAAATTATTTTTTGTGTTTCACGTGATTTTAATTTAGTTTAGGTTCAGATTTATCGTAGATTTAATTTAGATTAGGTTTTTGATTATTTGGTATTATTTAGATTAATTAATTAGATTTCTTTAATAGCCGATTTAAGGTTTTTGTAAATCTTTTTTATTTCCTTTTAATTTTTGTCAATTAGATATGAATATCTTTTGTTTATTTTCAATATCAGAATAGTTTAGTTAGTGCTTAATTCATGTTTTTGCTTTTTGTTAGTTGTTTAAATTAGTTTTATTCAATTATTAGATTAAATTAGATTAACCGATAGAATAATTAGTTATTATAATTATTTTTTTTTACAATCAAATAGGATAGATTAAGTTATTGTCTTCCTTAGTTAGTTTATTGCGATTTTTAATTCTAGAATTTAAATTCAATGTTTAGTTAAATATTTAATCACACTTTAGTTCAATTATTGTTTTTAGCATAGTTAATTAGTTTTTTATATAGCCGATTTAGATAAAGAATAGTTCTTTTTGATTAACAGTTTTTAATTTTACGTTAATTCCTTTTCTTATTGATTAGATTAGAACTGTACTTAGTTTAATTACATTAGAAGTAAATTAGTTTAAATTAGATTAAATAGCTTAAATTTAATTAGATTAGCCGAATTATGTTTTTATCCCAATTATCGTTTTTTGTTTCAATAGAATAGTTATTATTATTTTTTTAACGTGAGTAGCTACATATTAAGGTAGTTTTTAATGAAGTTAGATTAGGTTATTTGATTCAAGTAATTTAATTAGTTTGGAATTATGTTTAATCGTGTACACCATGTAGATAAGTTATAATAGTAGCTGCCTATTTCTCTTTTATTTCAATTCGTTGTTAGTTAGGTAGATAACTTAGATTAATTTATTTATTGTACCAGATTAATGCTAGTCTAATATATTAGTTAGTATGGCTTTAAATAGAGTCACGTTACTTAGTTTTAGTTTAGATTGGGTTTATCTTACCTAGTTTATTAAAGAAATAGAATAACCGATTCTTTGTTTTATTAGTTAAGAAGATTAAATAGCCTAAGTTAATTATTTTATTATTAGTTATTTCTAGATCTAATCAGTTAGCTTTGCTGATCCGTACAGTAGATAGTAATTGTTAATTAGTTAGTTTTTTTTGTTTGTCATTTAGCTAGTTGTTTGTTAAATTCAATTCTTGATTTATGTTAGTTTTCTTTATTTCTAGATTGTTAAATTTGTTATTTCCGTATGGTAGTGGTTAGATATTAGGTTAGTTAGTTTTTGTTAGTTTTTTGTTCTTGTTTATTTAACATGTTAGTAAAGTTTTGAATTTTGTATGTTAGTTGGTTAGCATTGTTAATTAGTTAGTTGATTTTCTTTGTTAGTTAGTTCTTGTTAGTTTTCGTTATTTATTAATGTTAGATTAATTAGTTAGTTAGTTATTTATATTAGTTTTAATTCCTTTCTTGATTTTTGTCTAGTTTACTTTCTCGATTTAGTTAATTCGTTATTAGGTTATTAGTTGACTAGTTTCTTGATTGTTAGTTAGTTAGTTTTACTATTTTGTCTTTTAGTGAAGTAGTTTGTTACATGTAGATAGTTTGTTGCAGATTAGTTATATTCGTGTTTTTATGATTTTTGACTAAACTAACACTAGATTTTTTTTTAGTTTGTCTGTGTTTTGTTCTTATTTTGTGATTTCGCTTTGCAGGGAAACGGTTAAACGTGCGATAGACTCTCAAAAGTGCCCCTGAAGAGCCTTCTGAGGTCCACAAAAAGTCCCCTCAAAAGGCCCCTTAGGGAGCCCTCAATAGGAAATAAAGAGCATAAATTAAAGGCATCAAAAGGACTAGAAGCTCAAGCAAGAATTTAATCAAATAATAAGCAATTTTAATGAAACAACTAAGTATCTAACTAAGAACCCAGTAAACCATACAATCAAGAATAACCAAAAGCAAGTAAATCTTATACTACACTAATCAACTCTCTATGTACTAAACTATAAAGCAAGTAAATCAAACTTTTCAACAACTAAATAACTAATTAATTAACTAAATTTCTCTAATCTAATTTTCTAACTTCTGACAAAAACCAGAGTCTACTCTAATCTAAAAATACTCAGAAAAATAGCATAATAAAAACTAAAACCTAATTTTACTGAAAATTACTAAACTACCATAACTACTAGTCAAGCAAGAAACACCGAGACAGACTGTGGGAGATTGGGAGTTTGGATAGGTAAACGGGGTCAAATGGTTATGAAATTTTGCAAAGATACTCTTGAAACACTCAGGGACCAGACCCAATTTACAGAATTTAAAAATTCTACTGAAATCCTCAGAAATTGATTTTTGAAGTTACAAAATTGCCCCTAGACAACAATGCAGTCAAGCAGAAATTTCTGCAGAACTAGTTTCCGAAATCCGATCAATTACCCGACCAAATCAACATGAAAAATCACGAAAATTGGAAGGAAGATAGTAGACACTCTGATGAAAACAGTGAAACCAACCTCAGGTCAAAATTCGTTGAAAACATATATAAAATAATGACCTCAAGTTGACTGAAAATTCGACTTCTGCATAAATTACTATTTTGACTTGGCTTGACTATCTAATTAACTAAAAACCTAAAAATTAATTACTACAACTTAACTACTGTTGAAAAGAAACAGAAAATGTATGAATTAAAATCTAATCTAAATCAGAGAATTGAATGAAATAATTCAAAAATAAAAACAACAATAATTACTTAACTAGCTATGCTATACTAACAATTCTAAGCATTAATCAATAAAATCTAAGTGAACTCATTTAATCAACTAAACTAAAACAAGAAGTACATAATACATAATAAGAACAAGGAAGAAATATAATGACATAAATTAAAACCTAACTATGTACATGAAACTAAAATAAGGATTAAGCAAATCAAAGAAAGACTACACGACTAACTCTAAAACTGACTAATTAAATACTAAAACATGTAACTACTAACTAACTTTAAGAAATGAATTAAATTAACTTAAAACAATGAAAGGAACTAACCTAATATACTTAACCTAAACTATACTAACTTAACTTGAAATTCAAAATTAATTTAAAGGTAATCTAACTTACTTAAAACGATTTAAAACTAATTAAAGCTAACTAAAACTAATTAGGGCACAGGGGTCGGTTATTGAATGAATTAAGACTTGAATGCTCACGCCCCTTAGTGGACGCCACTATGGACTAATTACTACTTAACAAAAAAAAATTGCTTAAACAAATAAGTAAGGAAAACAATTAAACAATTACTAAAATTGATTCAACAATTAAGAAAGGCAAGAATAAAATGCAAGAATGCAAAACGTCTAATCCTTAATGACTCCTTAAGTTACTTACCAAAAAAAAATAATTACCCTAATTAAAACAAATCAACAAAATATGACAACTATTCTAATGAATTTAAAAACAAGACACTCTCTAAGACTAAAGAAAGAAACAAATTAACTTACCTAAAATACACAATTGATGATTTTTTATGAAACCCTAATTGAAAGTCAAAGCATACTAAAAAAAACATATGCTAACCTAATTATTAATTCCTTGATTAAAAAATATTATTCTAAATCTAATTAACCTAAATTAACCAAATTTGATCAAATAAAAATTAATGACACAAATAATAAAAATTGTAAAACAAGCTATACTACTCAACTAACCTAAAACCGAATATGTGATAATATCCTAACTAATTGACTACAATTGATTTCAACAATTAATAAAAGTATATGCAATCTAATTAACTACTGTGAACTTACTGTTAAAATCCAGAATTAAAATTAGTAAAATTAATGTTAATGATTTAACCCTAACCTAACCGACTACCCTAATTCGGCTAACTCTAACCCTAACCAAATGCTACAAGTCGGATCTAGCTGCAGCTAGATCACGACTAGACTTCTAAAATTATAAGTCTTCAATTAACTAAAAACAAAACTAAAAAAAATAGAAAGCAATTCTATTTACACTATTCACACTACTCAGTCGATTAAATATTAAAGATCGAAACCGATAATGTTTAGTTCAATCGTCTGAATAGGAAAAATCGAGATCGGTTCTTTCTCATGCAAGAACACGATCAACTTTAAACAATGAACTCCTTAAACGAACAAGAACATTAGACACACACACACGGACACTCTAACGACAGATCCATGACCAGACTCGACACGACACTTGACACTCCTCTAACTAGAAGAAAGGGATGAAAAGACTTACCTCATCGCTGTCCGACGAATTGGGGAAAAGAAAGAATGGTTAATGTGTATGGAGAGCACACCTTTTACGTCTTGAAAGGGTTGTTACACGCTCCAAGCTGCTGCAATCATCCGGGAACCGAGTTATGGAGGGGGAGGTCGGTGTTGGAAGCAAAGCATGAGGATCGGTTGAAGAGAGAAAACGACCGATCCTCGATAGTGGTGGACGGCACGCCGAATCTGAGTAGAAAGCTCCCCGAAATAAGTGTAGCACCTGTAAAAATAAAATGACATCCCACACCAAGAAAGCCCAAACAAGAAAAAAAAACAGGAGAAGAAGAAGAAAAAGATTAAGAAAATAAAAATCATATAAGGGGGAGAGAAAGAGAGAAAGAGAGAGAGAGAAAAAGAAGAAAGTGGGAAGGGGGGGGCAACTTTTCCAAAACACAAAAAACGTATAACCCTTAGGGTTTCTAACTATTTAAACTACTACAAATTGTTCCTAATTCTAATAACTACTATAAGACAAATCTTATTTCTAATTACTTACTATAATTATTAAATATTGCAAAAACCATCTAACTACTTGCTATGGAGGTTTTTTTTTTTGAAAAGTTCATGGACTAAAGACTAGATCACGTGGGTTTATGGATCTAGTCCATGATCCAATATTTAACCTTTGGATCAGATCTGGATCCACTTTACCTTGAAGTTCGCTCTAATTACCTTGAAAATGCTCCATTTTCTTTATTTTAGCTTGGATTCGAGTAAATTTCAAACCATGGCTTCCTTGTACCTAATTCCACAAATACATGAGTTTTTATCCTTCAAAATACATATAAATGCCTGAATAATGTATGAAAATGATATGCATTTCATGCATCATCAGTTTGGGTTCTGACTTGTGCAGGATTGGATGGAGTCAATTTTGAATTTTGAACTCTTTGACTTATTGATTAAATAAATAAAGTTAAATTTATGGTTTTAAATTGATTCTATGCTTGGAATGGTTGATGGAATGAATATATTAAATCTGTGATGCACCCCTAGTCCTTGGGAGGTTTTCCGCAATTGTTAAAAAAAAAATTGCATTTTTTTTCGAGAGTTAGTTTGGGGTCATTACAAGGTCTGGGCGGTGGGGCCTTATATTGCTGCCTAGGTTGTCATCGCCTATGCTTTTTTTAAAGCCTAAGCTTTTTATTTTTTTATTTTTTTTTGAAGACATATCATTTGTTTTCTTTTTTGAGGATGAGGAGAAGAATAAGAAAGAGAAGATATGTTATTTGTCTATTGCTTGTATTATGTCTATTGTTGGGAAGAATAAGAAGAATAAGAAGAAAAAGACATTATTTGTCTATTGCTTGTATTATGTCTATTGTTGAGAAGAAGACATTATTTGTCTATTGTTTGTATTATGTCTATTGTTGTTGTTAATTTTTTTATATACATGATTTTATTTTTTGTATATTGTTCATTCATATTGTTAGTTGTATGGTTTGTTTATGCTATTCTTAATTTATTCTTAATTTGTTTGAGTAGGTTAAGGTTACGTAATATAATTGTTTTGCAGAGTTCAACGACATTATTTGTCTATTGCTTATTATTGATTGATTTTATGTTGTATACATGTTTCTTATTATGTTTTTTTTATTTTTTATTTTATTTTGAGTACCACCTAGGCCTTTTTAGGGGCTCACCGCCTAGCGCCTATGACAACTAAGGTTGGAACCAAGGTTGTCTGTGACGTTACTATGGGGTGTTTTGATACGATACACACCCGTATCTTACGATACATCCCTGTATCTGTAAAGGTCGGAAAAAAATTTGTTTGGATCCGGTCGGATCTAGATCTGGACCCGACCTGGATCCAAAGGGGGGACGGGCGGTCGGGCACCCCGACCGCCTCTCCCGTGCCGTTTATGGTCGAGGCAAGGGAGGTGAGGGAGGGTCACGAACCCCCCCCCCCCCGCTCACTGTCTCCCTCTCGACTCTCTCTCCCTCACTGTCTCTCGTTCTCCCTTCCCTTCTCCCTTCGCCGCCGCCGCCACCTGCGACCTCCCTCCGACGCCGTTGCTGCCGGCCATCTCCTTCCCTCTCTATGCTGCGAAGGCTTCGGCGACCCCAGGTACGCTTCCACCTCCCCTCTTTTCTCTTCCTTCCGCCTCCTCTTCCACTTCTTCTTCTCGGTGTGGCGTAGACCGACAGGGGGGCAGCGCCCCCTGCCGTTGCCTCTCATCGGCAGGGGGTTACCCCCTGCCTTTCTCAAGATCGGTCGATGGGGGGGGGGGGGGGGAGCTGAGCCCCCTGTCGTCGGCAGGGGGACTCCCCCCAGCCTCTCTCTCTCTTTGGGTCGATTGACAGGGGGGCAGAGCCCCCTGTCGTCGCCATTCACCGGCAGGGGGCTCCGCCCCCTGTCACTCACTATGTCGGCAGGGGGCCCCGCCCCCTGTCACTTGCTGTGTCGGCAGGGGGCTTCGCTCCCCCTATCCCTCTTGTTTTGCCGGTAGGGACCGAAGCTCCCTGTGTCGGCCCACCCTTTCGGCAGGGGCTTCTGCCCCTTGCCTTTTTGTGGGTTTTTCGGCAGGGGCGGAGCCCCTGCCTCTTCGTGGTTCTTTCGGCAGAGGAGAGGCTCGCCTCCCCTCTTCTCTGTTTTTCCTTTGTCAAGGCAGGGGAGGGGCCGAGCCCTCCTCCCTGCCTCCTGTTACGGCAGAGGAGGGGCTCGCCCCCCTCCTCTCTGTTCCCTCTGTTTCGCAGGGGAGGGGCACGACCCCTCCCTGCTTCTGTTATGGCAGGGGAGGGGCACGACCCCTCCCTGCTTCTGTTATGGCAGGGGAGGGGCACGACCCCTCCCTGCTTCTGTTACGGCAGGGGAGGGTCATGACCCCTCCCTGCTTCTGTTACGGCAGGGGAGGGGTCGAGCCCTTCGTCCTTGCTCCTTGTTCCCTATCATGGCAGGGGAGGGGTTGAGCCCCCTCCCTGCTTCGTGTTATGACAGGGGAGGGTCTGAGCCCCCTCCCTGCTCATTGTGTTGGCAGGGGAGGGGCTGAGCCCCCCCTGCTCATTGTTTTGACGGGGGAGGGGGTCGAGCCCCTCCCTGCTCCTTGTTGCGTCAGGGGAGGGGGTCGGGCCCTCCTTGTGCCTCTTCTTTGTTTTTCGGTGAGCCGGGGCAAGCCCCCTCGCTTCGCTTTTCCCTGGCATCAGGCAGGCCTCCGTTCGTGGTTGATAGGTAGGGGCTTTGACCCTGCCTCTCTTCTGCTTTGTCAGGCAGGGGCGCAACCCTGCCTGCCCTCGCTTTATGAGGGCAGTGGTGCAACCCACTTGCCTCCTCGGAGTCCGTTGACAGCAAGTCAGCTGGGGCTCGCAGCCCTTGCCCCTGCTTCTTGCGCTTATAGCAGGTGCGCATGTGCACGATGTCCCTGCCTCTGCTTCCTTTACGTCAGGACGGCGTTAGTGCCCCTGACTTTTTAATTTGGTATTAGCTTGCTAAGATCGGTACTTTTGCAGCTCGTACGACGGGTCCAGCTCGCGCAACGCGACCCGAGCCGCCAATCGCGTACATCCGCGGACGACAGCAAGCTTGCAACTCTCAAAGGTAGGGGAAGATTGCACAGAAGACTTGGACAATTGAATTAAGTTCAATTAACTAAAAAGGGACCATTAAATAAATATATATATATATATATATAGAAATATATATATATATATATATATATAGAAATATATATATATATATATATATATATATATATATATTTATACGAGTACACATTTAACTCAAGGATGCAGTTTCGCGATCCTTGTCCTTTACCTTGGCGTCGCGCATCGCGCGTAGGATATGCGTTGCACTTCTGTTTACAGTCTTTACTTTGTCGTCACGCTTTGCGCTAGGCTCTTGCTTTTGCATATGTGTTGGTATTGCCTTGCTATTGCAGAGGTGCAGGTCCTTGCTCTTTGTGTACGCTTTAAAGGCATCCTCGTGGAGGATGCAAGGGGCATTTACCCCTCTCCCTCTTGCGACAAGAGTTCAGTCGGGAACGAGCAACACATCCTCGTCTAAGGAGAGGGATACCTCACAAGGATCCTGGCTCTTTGTGCGTGCAGTCCTGCAGAGTCGACTTGAGGTTTCAGGGAGCTGCGCAAAAGCATCAAAGACTGCTCCAAATCAAAGCATTTGTAAGGATGTGACTGGCTGGTTTTGCTCGCCTTTTTGGCATATCTCGGGTGATCCCGATTTGGGGGTTCGAGCGAACTTCTTAGCGGGTGTCCTGTTGAGAAGCCCGTATCCCGTCTATCGAGGCCGGTGTCGAGTCATGCGAGGCATGTAGATACCCTGATAGCGGATGTGATTCGAGAAAATCACATGCATAATGTTGGCACAAGGTACTGCTGTTTCAAAAGATAAAGTAAAGTTGATAAACTTTACATCTTTGTGAAACACTCCTGTTGAGGCTTCTATTGAGGAGCTATACCCCTTTCATCCTAGAGTACTTGTAGTCGTGCACGACACGTCTAGTACTGTGATGATCGGATGAGACGGTCGTGCGACCTCGAACAACGCTAAATGCAAAATGTTGTAATCACATAAATGACCTCACATTCGCCTTCACGGGCAAGATGCTCGAGTGGTTTAAATACCGCAGTATAAAATGGGTCGTTAGCTAAGCAACCCCTAACGTACCTATTCGCTTCTGGTTGTCTGTCAAGGGAGAGGACAAAGCGGTACAAACTCCAATGGACAGGTTGTTAACAACCACCCTATGGGCAACGATCCGACCTCCCCAGTCATTGGAGTTAGGGGAAAGGGGCTACATTAGTTAGCTCAACACTTCTGCAGAAGTTGGATGCGTCTGTGGCACAACCTTTTTTGGGGAATCCTCTCTCGGCTAAAGCCGTCCCTTTGGAGCGAACTCAACTAGCTATTCGGGTTATTGAAAATACATAGAATAACAGACGCCCAAACTAGTTTCAGTTGGTTCTACGTTTTGCCTGCGCGTACCCGCAGGTTCGTAATTATCGAAACATAAGGTCTGTTCACACTAGTCGTTGAGTCGTGAGATTCGCTTGCACTACTGCTTCGCTTGCACTAGTGCTTCTCTTGCACTACTGATTAGCTTGCACTACTGCTTCGCCTGCACTACTAATTCGCTTGCTTGCTCAATAGTTCAGTATGCTACTCGTTGAGCTGTGCACGCCTGTCAAGGCGTTACTCTAGTTGGTTAAACTGCTTACGCAGTTCTTTGCGGAGTAATAAGGAGTTTCTCATTTTAGTTAAATGCTTATAATAATAGCATTATACCAGTTGCTACATATTAGCATGTGACTTGCTTTATCCCTTGGTCGAACTGTTTGGTGCTTATTGTAGCGTAGCACTTGTTGGCTTGCATCTCTTATGATTGATGGGATTGCATACAGCTCGTAATCTACGAACTGGTGGCAACTAGGATTGATGTGGCTACTTGTCTTATAAGCTGCTTACATATTGTGATATAACTGTTGCCGTATGATTGCTTATGAATGGCTTCTGATGTAATGGTTTAGAGCAGTCGATTATTGATGCATGCATCACTGAGTGGGGTGTCTGTCGAGCACCTGATCTCCAAAGGATTATCTACGAGGGCGTGTATGATCAAGACCAGGTACCCGACTAGAGTGGTAGATTCTCTGTGAGGATGTACACTGGCCGCGAACGGGTAGCCGCAAAGACGGTGAACTCCTGTGAGGAAGTGTATGGTCCAAGACCAGGTATACCATCTAGGGCGGAATTCCTTGTGAGGTTATACATGTCCCAGACCAGGTGATCCGGGCGTTGATCTTGTTGTTTCTATTAGTGGCTATCGACCCTGAGAGCGGTCATTTGTGTGGATGCGTGTATCGCAATGATTTTCATTGGATATGACATTTGTTAGGGACTGATCTCCCAAAGGTTTCGCTATGAGGTTGTACTTTTCTCAGATCAGGTGACCCGGCTAGAGTGGGAGATCTCTGTGAGGATGTACTCTGTCCACGAACGGGTAGCCGCAAAGACGGTGAACTCCTATGAGGAAGTGTAGGGTCCAAGATCGGGTATACCCTCTAGGGCGGTAATTCCTTGTCCGGTCGTATATCTCTCGGACCAAATGATCCGACGTGGATCGTGTTTTTCCTTACCATAAAAACTTATGGTGAGTTGTGACGATCTTCTGAGATTGTTTGTGATAGCCAACTATGAATTCATAGTTTCGGCTTTCTGTTTAAGCATGATTACATGCTTGACTCAGGTGTGAGAATCAGATCGTTAGCGATTTGAATTAGTGATCATTTTTGGACCTTCTACGGAAGGGTGAGCTTTTCTGAGAAGGTATGACGCCTTAGTGCGTCATAACCGGTGACGGTTAGCCGCGTAAGACTTTGAGAGATGAGGATAGATTAAGGTCGTTCAGGACAAAGCGTTGGTTAGAAGTAGCGAGTGACAAACTATGTCTTGGTGGTGATTAGATGCAGAGACCTCGTTCTAGGAACGAGGACAAGCTTGTTGCGTAGTAGTTCACAGCTTACGATCAAATAGATCGTATGCTGCGTTGGTTAGTTGAACTGCTTACTTGTTTTGAACTGCTTACTTGCGTTGAACTGCTTACTGTTTGCACTACTTACGCATTTGCACTGCTTACTCGCTCGCACGCCTTATTCGCTTGTACTGCTTACGTGTTTGCACTATTCACCTGCTTGTATTGCTTACCTGTTTAACTGCATATCTGTTTTAAACTGCGTAACCTACTGAATTAAATGTATTTAATTCAGTTTCCTGTTAGTCTCTCTTGTGCACCTACTAGTTTTTCGCGAAACTAACCCATTCTATGGGTACAGGTGATGTTTAGGTACTCTACGGGCGATGGCGCGATTGCAAGATGGCTTCAAGACTTCTTCTTCCTGCTCTTAGCTCGCGTCCTGGACGCTTGGGTTTGTATCGGATTTCCCTTAGGATATCCAAATTTTTGTGTGTTTTGGTTCTTTTGGCTAACGTGCCCAGAGTTGTCAGCTTGCCTTATGATTTATCAAAGAAAAATCTTCCGCTGATTTCATAAACCAACTCTGAAGGAAAGAGATATTTCTAGTCTCTTGCCTGTTTTTCTGAAAAGGTTCGCAAGTTTGAAATTTGGGGCGTTACAACTTGGTATCAGAGCTAAGGGAAGTAAGGATTCTTGACCATTGAGCATCCGCATCGCGCTGTAAGTATATAATTTTTCTTATTTTATAGATGTTTTTAGCGTTGTTAAGCTAAATGGCTTGACATGTTATGTTGATGTACCAACATTGTTGGGTTTTTTGTGAACTACTCATGTTACGCATGAATAGTACGGATGTTTTTGGCTTCTTTTTCGAGTTTCCTCAGATTTTGATCTTGGTATTCCTTGTTTACTCCAAGGATGGCAAGGAACTCGAACAAAGATTCGGCTTACGAATGGTCATATATTAGGGAAAAATTCCCTGACTTGTATTTTTACTAATGTAGGCCAAGGTAATTTCGCGGACGAAATTATTTTAAGGTGGGTAGGATGTAAAGGTCGGGAATTTTTTTTTTTGTTTGGATCGGGTCAGATCCATATCTGGACCCGACCCGGATCCAAAGGGGGGACGGGCGGTCGGACACCCCGACCGCCTCTCCCGTGCCTTTTATGGTCGAGGCAAGGGAGGTGAGGGAGTGTCACGACCCCCCCCCCCGCTCGCTGTCTACCTCGCGACTTTCTCTCCCTCACTGTCTCTCGTTCTCCCTTCCTTTCTCCCTGCGACGCCGCCGCCACCTGCGACCTCCCTCCGGCGCCGTTGCTGCCGGCCATCTCCTTCCCTCTCTGTGCTGCGAAGGCTCCAGCGACCCCAGGTACGCTTCCACCTCCCCTCTTTTCTCTTCCTTCCGCCTCCTCTTCCACTTCTTCTTCTCGGTGTGGGGTCGACCGACAGGGGGGCAGCGCCCCCTGCCGTCGCCTCTCATCGGCAGGGGGTTACCCCCTGCCTTTCTCAAGATCGGCTGATGGGGGGGGCGGAGCTGAGCGCCCCTTCGTCGACAGGGGGACTCCCCCCAGCCTCTCTCTCTTTGGGTCGATTGACAGGGGGGCAGAGCCCCTGTTGTCGCCATTCACTGGCCGGGGGCTCCGCCCCCTGTCACTCACTGTGTCAGCAAGGGGCTTCGCTCCCCCTGTCCCTCTTGTTTTGCCGGCAGGGAGCGAAGCTCCCTGTGTCGGCCCACCCTTTCGGCAGGGGCGGAGCCCCTGCCTCTTCGTGGTTCTTTCGGTAGAGGAGGGGCTCACCTCCCCTCTTCTCTGTTTTTCCTCTGTCAAGGCAGGGGAGGGGCCGAGCCCTCCTCCCTGCCTCCTGTTACGGCAGAGGAGGGGCTCGCCCCCCTCCTCTCTGTTCCCTTTGTTTGGCAGGGGAGGGGCACGACCCCTCCCTGCTTCTGTTACGGCAGGGGAGGGGCATGACCCCTCCCTGCTTCTGTTACGACAGGAGAGGGGCATGACCCCTCCCTGCTTCTGTTACGGCAGGGGAGGGGTCAAGCCCCTCCTCTCTGCTCCTTGTTCCCTATCATGGCAGGGGAGGGGTTGAGCACCCTCCCTGCTTTGTGTTATGACAGGGGAGGGGCTGAGCCCCCTCCCTGCTCTTTGTGTTGGCAGGGGAGGGGCTGAGCCCCCTCCCTGCTCGTTGTTTTGACGGGGGAGGGGGTCGAGCCCCTCCCTGCTCCTTGTTGCAGCAGGGGAGGGGGTCGGGCCCTCCCTGTGCCTCTTCGTTGTTTTTCGGTGAGCCGGGGCAAGACCCCTCGCTTCGCTTTTCCCTGGCATCAGGCAGGGCTCCGTTCGTGGTTGACAGGTAGGGGCTTTGACCCTGCCTCTCTTCTGCTTTGTCAGGCAGGGGCGCAACCCTGCCTGCCCTCGCTTTATGAGGGCAGGGGTGCAACCCCCCTGCCTCCTCGGAGTCTGCTGACAGCAAGTCAGCAGGGGCTTGCAGCCCTTGCCCCTGCTTCTTGCGCTTATAGCAGGTGCGCATGTGCACGATGTCCCTGCCTCTGCTTCCTTTACGTCAGGACGGCCTTAGTGCCCCTGACTTTCTAATTTGGTATTAGCTTGCTAAGATCGTTACTTTTGCAGCTCGTACGACGGGTCCAGCTCGCGCTCCGCGACCCGAGCCGCCAATCGCATACATCCGCGGACGACAGCAAGCTTGCAACTCTCAAAGGTAGGGGAAGATTGCACAGAAGACTTGGACAATTGAATTAAGTTCAATTAACTAAAAAGGGACCATTAAATAAATAAATAAATATATATATATATATATATATATATATATGTATATATATTTATACGAGTACACATTTAACTCAAGGACGCGGTTTCGCGATCCTTGTCGTTTACCTTGGCGTCGCGCATCGCGCGAAGGATATGTGTTGCACTTCTGTTTACAGTCTTTACTTTGCCATCGTGCTTTGCGCTGAGCTCTTGCTTTTGCATATGTGTTGGTATTGCCTTGCTATTGCAGAGGTGCAGGTCCTTGCTCTTTGCGTATGCTTTAAAGGCATCCTCGTGGAGGATGCAAGGGACATTTACCGCTCTCCCTCTTGCGACAAGAGTTCAGTCGGGAGCGAGCGACACATCCTCGTCTAAGGAGAGGGATACCTCGCAAGGATCCTGGCTCTTCGTGCGTACTGTCCTGCAGAGTCGACTTGAGGTTTCAGGGAGCTGCGCAAAAGCATCAAAGACTGCTCCAAATCGAAGCATTTGGAAGGATGTGACTGACTGGTTCTGCTCGCCTTTTTGGCATATCTCGGGTGATCCCGATTTGGGGGTTCGAGCGAACTTCTTAGCGGGTGTCCTGTTGAGAAACCCGTATCTCGTCTATCGAGGCCGGTGTCGAGTCATGCGAGGCATGTAGATACCCCGATAACGGATGTGATTCGAGAAAATCACATATATAATGTTGGCACAAGGTACTGTTGTTTCAAAAGATAAAGTAAAGTTGATAAACTTTACATCTTTGTGAAACACTCCTGTTGAGGCTTCTATTGAGGAGCTATACCCCTTTCATCCTAGAGTACTTGTAGTCGTGCACGACACGTCTAGTACTGCGATGATCGGATGAGACGGTCGTGCGACCTCGAACAACGCTAAATGCAAAATGTTGTAATCACATAAATGGCCTCACATTCGCCTTTACAAGCAAGATGCTCGAGTGGTTTAAATACCACAGCATAGAATGGGTCGGTAGTTAAGCAACCCCTAACGTACCTATTCGCTTCTGGTTGTCTGTCAAGGGAGAGGACAGAGCGGTACAAGCTCCAATGGACAAGTTGTTAACAACCACCCTACGGGCAACGATCCGGCCTCCCCAGTCATTGGAGTTAGGGGAAAGGGGCTACATTAGTTAGCTCAACACTTCTGCAGAAGTTGGATGCGTCCGTGGCACAACCTCCTTTGGGGAATCCTCTCTCGGCTAAAGTCGTCCCTTTAGAGCGAACTCAAGTAGCTATTCGGGTTAGTGAAAATACATAGAATAACGGACGCCCGAACTAGTTTCAGTTGGTTCTACGTTTTGCCTGCGCATACCCGCAGGTTCGTAATTATCGAAACATAAGGTCTGTTTACACTGGTCGTTGAGTCGTGAGATTCGCTTGCACTACTGCTTCGCTTGCACTAGTGCTTCTCTTGCACTACTGATTCGCTTGCACTACTGCTTCGCCTGTACTACTAATTCGCTTGCTTGCTCGATAGTTCAGTATGCTACTCGTTGAGCTGTGCACGCCTGTCAAGGCGTTACTCTAGTTGGTTAAACTGCTTACGCAGTTCTTTGCGGAGTAATAAGGAGTTTCTCATATTAGTTAAATGCTTATAATAATAGCATTATACCAGTTGCTACATATTAGCATGTGACTGAAAGAATCTGAATAGGGCTTCAAGATAGTGCGCCTTCAAGCTTTTGGAGAATAGCCTTCAATCTGAAAATACAAAATAAAGAGAAGAGAGGAGAGGGGGAGAAGAGGAGGATGCCAAATGAAAAGTAGGGCACGTTAAAAGTATCGTGACCCTCTCTTAATAAGATATATATAGGATCTAATACTACTGAACAAAATACATGAAAAAATATACAGGATTACAAGTATGCCACCGCCCAAGCATGGGGAAAGTATACGCTCGGATATGGATCCAATATCGGATCCATATCCGATACAAATACAATTCTAACATCCCCCCTCAAGTTGTGCATGAGTTTTCATCATGCCCAACTTGTTCTTCAAATGCCAAAACTGTGATCCAGTGAGTCCTTTGGTGAAAAGATCAACAACTTGTTCAGAAGTATGTATATATGTAAGGGAGATTTCCTCATCTTCTATTTTCTGACGAATGAAATGTTGATCAATCTCAATGTGCTTGGTACGACTGTGAAGTATGGGATTGAATGAAATTTTAATGGCACTTTGATTGTCAACCAGCATGGAAGATTGAGCAATAGGAAGAGATAATTCCCCAAGGAGGTGACGAAGCCAAGTAGCATCGGCAGTGCCAGCAGCCATGGCCCTATATTCAGCTTCTGTGCTGGATTTTGCAATGGCGCGTTGTCTGCGACTACTCCAACAGACAAGATTAGAATTGAGAAAGACACAATAGCCAGAAACAGATCGGCGTTCATCAAGATCGCTTCCCCAATCAGCATCAGTGTAAGTAGAGATAATATGACCATCCACAGTAGGAGACATGCGTTTATAAGTAAGTCCATCACCAATAGTCCCCTTGAGATAACGTAAGATACGCTTGACAGCTTCCATATGAGTGTCTGTGGGAGCATGCATAAACTGGGAAACTTGATTGACAGCATATACAATGTCGGGCCGAGTGAATGTCAAATATTGAAGTTTCCCAACAATACTGCGGTAAAGGGTTGGAACAGGATATGCAGGACTGCCATCTGAAACGTTCAACTTTGCATGCAAAACGCTGGGCGTGTTAATGGGCTTACAATCAGACATACTAGAGGATGTGAGAATATCAAGGGCGTACTTGTGTTGAGAAAGAGTGAGGGAATCCTCAGTCCTGTCTAATTCAACACTCAAAAAATATCTGAGGTCCCCGAGATCTTTCATTTTGAAGTGTTGTTCTAACACTTCTTTGATTTGGACGATATGAGAGGAAGTATTTCCCGTGAGAACAATGTCATCCACATATATCAATAACCAAGTAGTGATCCCTCCTTTGTGATAGATAAAAAGAGAATGATCAAGAGCACTCTTCTGAAAACCAACTTCTTGAATGTGAAGGGAGAACCTTTCAAACCATGAACGAGAAGCCTGTTTTAACCCATATAATGACTTGTGCAACTTGCATACCCATAGATTAGAATCATTAGTAGCATATCCTGGTGGTTGTTCCATGTAGACGTCCTCTTTGAGGAAACCATGAAGAAAAGCATTTTTGACATCAAGTTGATGTAATGACCATCCAAAAGTAACAGCAAGAGAGAGAATAACTCGAATGGTACTCATCTTAACAACAGGGCTGAAAGTCTCATCATAATCTTCCCCATGTTGTTGAGTGAAACCTCTAGCCACAAGACGAGCTTTATACCTATCAATACTGCCATCTGGTTTATATTTGATTTTATAAACCCATTTAGACCCAACAACATTCTTATCCCTTGGCCGTGGAACGACTTCCCATGTTTGACATTCATTCAAGGTTTCCATTTCTTCATTCATGGCTTCAATCCAACGGGAATTTTGAGAGGCCTGAGAATAACACTTTGGTTCAGTCTGTTTATGCAAATTGGTCATAAAAAGCTGAAAATCCAAAGTGAAAGTGTTATAGCTTATCCATCTATCCACGGGATGTCTCACTCGAGTGGACCTTCGTGGATGAGAAGGAACAATAACAGAATCAGTAGTAGAGGCAGGAGTGCGACGAGAATAAACCAAGCCAGAAAATCTGTCTAAAGGAGGATCAGCCATCTGAGTATCAGACATGTCTGCTTCAATGTGAGTACTATCCATCTGGGCATCAGATATTTCTGCTTCAATGTGAGTACTGTCAGGAGGGGCTAGAAAAGTGGTCGGTTGAATCCCATCGCCTAAGATATTAGCACATAACCATGGATCATATAGTCTGGACGCTGAATCATGAATAGCCTTGGAAGAAGTGTGAAACTGCAATCTGAGTTCATCAAAAACATGTCTTGAAATATGTATACGGCCTGTTAGGGGATTATAGCACCTATAGCCTCGATAATGGTCTGCATAGCCCACAAACTGACACATTATAGCCCGAGCCTGAAGTTTGTTCCGGAGGCTGGAATCAACATGAACATAGCAAATGCATCCAAAAACCCGAAGCTCATCATACTTAGGATGCTCATGATTCAAAAGAAAGAAAGGAGATTTCCCTGCGAGAAGAGCTAAAGGCAATCGATTTATAACATAAACGGCCGTGTGAAATGCCTCAGTCCATAGAGTCATAGGGAGATCAGTGTCATGGAGCATGCTTAAGGCAGTCTCTACAATGTGTCGGTGCTTGCGTTCTGCAATGCCATTTTGCTGTGGTGTGTGTGGACAAGATATCTGTCTAGTGATGCCATGATTTAGCAAGTATTCAGTAAATTCAGATGATAAATATTCACCACCACCATCACATTGAAAATGCACTATGTTGGATGAAAATTTATTTTGGATGAGGGCATGAAATTGGCTAAACAAACGGAACACTTCAGATTTGTGTTTTATGAAGTGTATCCATGTATAGCGAGAAAAAGAATCAACAAAAATGACATAGTATCTACTGCCGGAAGGAGATGAGACAGGAGCTGGTCCCCAAACATCAGAGTAAATCGTTTCAAACAATTTAGAAGCTCTTTTATTGATGGAATTAAAAGGAAGGGCACGACTCTTACAAAGTTGACAGCTTGAGCACATGCCTGACTCACTAACAGGTCTCAGACTGGATTTGTGCAACAATCCATTATTAACAGGGCTAGAAATAAAAGAATGACTACAATGGCCTAATCGATTATGCCAAATGGACGGCATATCAATTTGAGTCAAATTGACTTCATTCGGACTGATAGGAAAAGAAACAGATGAACTGGACTTGGACACTGGAGGAGCTTCTTTGAGGACGTACATGTTGCCTTCACGAATTCCTTCAGCGAATATCGTCTTGGTGAGAGGATCCTTGACAAAAACAGAGGAAGGAGTGAATTCAACTGATGTGGAAGAGTCATCAATGAGTTTAGATACTGAAATAATGTTTTTCTTGACATTAGGGACGACTAAAACATTGTGTAAAGGAAGAGAAGTATGCGGCAAAGAAACATATGCATTACCAATGTGAGTAATTTTGTGGTGAGTGCCATCACCTGTAACTACAGAACCTTTTGCTAAATATGGAGATGCACTAGAGAGTTTACCTGCATCATCAGTCACATGGGCGGCAGCACCAGAATCCACATACCAGACACCATCATCATTTTGCTTGAGATTCAGATTAGAAATAGCTGTCATTAAGAGTTGTTGTGCATCGGGCGTGAATGAGGAGGAAGACGCTCTAGAAATGATAGAGGGGGTTGGCCTGTGATCACGTCGACCTCCCTTAGCTTTGTTCTGAGGATTGTGCCAACATTCAGATTTAACATGTCCTCTCTTGTTGCAATAGAAACATGTAGGGATACGCTTTGGCATGTTAACAAGAGTGCTGCCCTGAGGAGTAGGAAGAATACCCTTTCCTTGTCCGGATGTATGAGCCCAAGTATGTGCACGCTGTCCTGACACACCATGTGTAGAAGTAACTAAAATACTGGGCGAAGTAGAAATGGAAGCATCATGCCTGTGAACTCTACTAGCCTCATGCTGGATCAATTTTGCCTTTAAGTCTTCAAAAGAGGGTAAGACAGGGAGAACCTCCAGAGCAGTGCAAAATATATCAAACTCTGACCCTAGACCACTAAGAGCCTGCTGAACTTTATCCTTGTCTGAAATAGGATGGCCAATAACAGCAAGTTGATCGCTTACATTTTTAATCTCATAGAGATACTCAAGTACAGATCTGGAGCCTCTATTTATGCTTTGAAATTGACGCTTCAATTGAAGATATCTAGCTTCTGAAACTTGAGAGTATGTATTTGCAAGCATATTCCATAGTTGAAAAGCTGAGATATCATCATCTATACCTGCAAGCACTTCTTCAGAGAGGGTAGAAGTAATATAAGCAACTAAAGCCTGATCATGTGCCATCCATACGGCATATGCTGGATTAGGGATATTATCTGTAGCAGTCACCGAACTAGTAGCATCCTTTGTTTCACCCAAAATCAATTCAGGCGGGGCTGGAGTAGAGCCATCAATATGACCATATAGACAATGGCTCTTAATGAAAGGGACTATCTGACGTTTCCACGTCAAATAGTTGGAATGGGTTAACTTTTGGGAGATGAGTTGGGAGAGAAAACTCGAAGAGAGGGTGGACATGATTATGCTGATATAATATTTGCGTTTCCAAAGGTACTCGGCTGAAGGATCAGGCACTCGGCTGAAGAATGAAGATTAAACTCAGCAGATCATGGCCTGGTTGACAGGCGTGATGAAGAAGGCAGACGTAACTCAGCAGTTCGTCGATCGTGGCTGGAGAAGACTCGCTCGTGGCTGGAGAAACAGGCGTCGATCGTGGGTTGCTCTGATACCATGAAAGAATCTGAATAGGGCTTCAAGATAGTGCGCCTTCAAGCTTTTGGAGAATAGCCTTCAATCTGAAAATACAAAATAAAGAGAAGAGAGGAGAGGGGGAGAAGAGGAGGATGCCAAATGAAAAGTAGGGCACGTTAAAAGTATCGTGACCCTCTCTTAATAAGATATATATAGGATCTAACACTACTGAACAAAATACATGAAAAAATATACAGGATTACAAGTATGCCACCGCCCAAGCATGGGGAAAGTATACGCTCGGATATGGATCCAATATCGGATCCATATCCGATACAAATACAATTCTAACATTCTAACAGTGACTTGTTTTATGTTGAAGGTAAGGTGAGATGCGCAGCGACCGAGGTAGATAGAGAGAAAGAAAGAAAGAGAGAGAGAGAGAGAGAGAGAGAGAGAGAGAGAGAGAGAGAGAGAGAGAGAGAGACGACTGGAGAATAATAGAACTTCATCTCATTCAATTAGGGCTAATCTCTATATTAAATAGAGATAGTCCAAGGAAAACAATTACACCTAGGTCCCTCATTAAAGAATAAGATTCAAATAACCTCTAGTTTAGAAAAACTTATTTACTAAAAACATCTTAGTCTCAACACTCCCCCTCAAGCTGGAGCATAGATATCAATCATGCTCAACTTGTCACAACACTTTGAAAAATTTGGTCTCGCCAGGGCTTTGGTAAAAACATCAGCTATTTGATCTTCGGAAGATACATGATCGATGCAGATATACCCAGCCTGAACCAAGTCGCGGATATAGTGACAGTCAACTTCAATATGTTTAGTCCTTTCATGAAACACTGGATTGTTGGCAATATATGTAGCAACCCTATTGTCACACATCATCAACATAGGTAGGGATACTTTCTCCTGAAGCTCAGTCAAGACTGATTTTATCCACATAATTTCAGTTGCAGTCTGGGCCATTGCTCGGTATTCAGATTCAGCACTCGATTTGGCTACAACGGTTTGTTTCTTGCTCCTCCAGGTAACAAGATTTCCTCCCACAAACACACAAAATCCAGATGTTGACTTCCTATCTTCAACAGATCCTGCATAATCCGTGTCAGTGTAAGCAACAACGTCCAAAGATGGATTTCGTTTAAACAACAGACCTTTACCAGGAGATGCCTTTAAGTACCGAATAACCATCATAGCTGCATCCCAGTGAACTTTTGTAGGTTTATCCATGAACTGACTGATTTTACTCACAGCTAATGAAATGTCAGGTCTAGTAACAGTCACATATAGTAACTTACCCACCAAGGATCTAAAGCTGGCACTGTTCACATACTCAGACTTCTCATCGAACATGTGAGTTTTGGGATCCATTGGAATATTAGCTGGCTTGGCTCCTAGCATTCCAGTCTCTTTTAATAAGTCTAACACATACTTTCTTTGAGACAACACTAAGCTCTCTTTGTTTCTTGCAACTTCGATACCCAGAATATATCGAAGGTGACCAAGATCTTTAGTAACAAAGTGTTTCTGAAGATGATCTTTTGTGGTAGAAATATCTTGGACACTGCTCCCTGTTAATATGATGTCATCGACATATACCACCATAACAACAATTCCAACACTGGTTTTCTTGATGAACAAGGAGTGATCTGAAGCTGACCTGACAAAGCCAAAACTCGACATTACCTCAAATAATTTGTGAAACCATGCCCTTGGACTCTGCTTCAGGCCATAAATAGCCTTCTTCAACTTGCACACCTTCTTACACTCCCCCTGAACCTCGAAGCCTGGGGGTTGTTGCATGTAGACAGTTTCATGCAAATCCCCATACAAAAAGGCATTCTTGACATCCAACTGAAACAAGGGCCATCCATGATGCACAACAACAGAAAGAACAAGACGAATAGTGCCAAGACGAGCAACTGGGGAGAAAGTTTCAAAAAAGTCAACACCATAAGTCTGAGTATACCCTTTTGCAACCAACCGGGCTTTGTATCGTTCAATTGACCCATCCGAGTTGTATTTAATGGTATATACCCATTTGCAGCCAACAATATCTGCATCAGTTGGAGGATCCACCAAATCCCAAGTGCCCCTAGAACATAGGGCATCCATCTCATCCTTCATAGCCTGCATCCATTTGGGGTCGAATAGAGCCTAACTGTGATGAAGCGGAACAGAGGAGGCAGACAAAGCCGAGATAAATTTCTTCATAGAAGCCCCAAGATTAACTTCAGAAACAAACTGAGAAATGGGATGAAGGGTGCACTGTCTTTTCCCTTTTCGCAGAGCAATAGGAAGATCCTCATCAATAGCAGAAACTTCAATATGCTCAGAGATACTTGCTTCAGGAGAAGGAGATAATGGGGGCCTGGAGGTAGGTGGTAACCTGTGAGTATACACTATAGGAGGGTTTCTGTATCGAGACTCCCCAGAGGATGGAGCCACAGGCTTTGGAGTGAACGACTCTAAAGGAAAAGGGGGAATTGGCAGAGGAAAAACATCACCCTGACTATCTTGTAACCTTGGAGTAGTACTCGAAAAATAAGGAATAGACTCAAAGAAGGTAACGTCCGCACTGACATACTCTTTATGAGATATAGGGTCATAGTAACGATATCCTTTTTGGTTCTTAGGATACCCAAGGAAAACACATTTAATAGACTGCACAACAAGTTTATCTCGATCAGGACCCAGCTTATGCACAAAACACACACATCCAAAAACTTTAGGGGGGATAGGAAAGAGAGGAGCCTCTGGATGGAGAATTTGAATTGGGATCTGGTCTTCTACAGAACTTGACGGCATGCGATTTATAAGAAACCCGGCTGTCAAAACCGCATCGCCCCAGTATGTAGCAGGCATATTGGATTGAATCATAAGGCACCAAGCAACATTAAGGATTTGTCTATGTTTCCTCTCAGCCACCCCATTTTGCTGGGAGGAATGGGGACATGTAAATTGAGGTTGAATCCCATTAACAAAGTAGAATTGAAGTAAGTCTTTGGATTTGAACTAAAGAGCATTATCAATGCGAACAATTTTAACACATATGTCAAATTGAGTTTTTATCTCTGCAATTAAAGATTTAAGAATGACAGGACCTTGAGACCGATCTTTTAACAGGAGCACCCACGATAGTCTCGAGAAGTCATCAACAATAACTAGATAATAACGACATTGAGACCTATTCAGAATCCTACTCGGACCCCACACATCTACATGAAGAAGATCAAACAATCATTGACTTGATGGACTCTGACTGGAGGGAAAAGAGCTTCAACAATGTTTTCCCAATTGACATATTTCACACTGAAAAGAAACTGAGGGAGGTATATGAGGAATGACACGACGAAGTTTTTTCACTGGAAGGTGACCCAAACGATGATGCCACAATAGAGGACTTGAGGATGATGTAACAGCAGAATAGGCCGAAACCTCTGATTGGTATAGGTAATACAAACCACCTTCCTCATAGCCACCACCAATCCTTCTCCCCGTCAGCAAGTCCTGAAAGGTGCATCCCATAGGATAAAAAATCAGTCTACAATTCAACCATTTTGTCATTCGACTGACGGATAATAAATTCTGTGGAAACGAAGGAGCATGAAGAACATGCGACAATTGAAGAGTAGGGGTAATAGACATGTTTCCCTGCCCTACAATTGGGGAAGAGCTACCATCAGCAAGACGTACCCCTTTTTGACCTGTCACAGGTTTTAAACTCAAAAAAATTGCTTGAGTTTCCGCACAAGTGACCAGAGGCTCCAGAATCAATGACCCACCTACCACCTTGAGCAGATAGGCCATCACCTGCCGAGCACACAACCTCCGCAACAGAAGACTTCGAATTGGATGATCGTAAAGCAAGGAGCTCGTCATATTCAGCCCTGCTAAGAGTTACACAATCATTGGAGGAATCTGCATCTGATTTAACCACTTGAGCCATAATATAAACTAATGGGCTTGATTCACAAAATGCAGGAGCAACCACACGCGCATACCCACAATCAACAACAAGCCCGACTATATCAAGTTTTGACTTTACCAATGAAATCTGAGAAACACGACCTCCGACTGTTCAGATCCAAACTTCAAATATAATTTTAAAGAAACTTGACCAAAACCTTCCACCTCAACCAAGGATGACTATAGGTTGTAAATCAAGATCATACATCCAACACGAATTAGAATGTGTTACCATCACACATCCGCCACTACGACAACCAGTAGCAGCACCCAACACAGAATCCCACTTCAAAAGACAAGGTTCCCACAAACAGAATATTTTTCAACACAGTAGGAAATCACACCTGCTGATTTCTTGGTTTCAAACATCAACATAGTCAAAAGGATCACGACACAGCACCTAGATGCACGACCAACAATACTATGAGCACGCAGAGACTTCTTTCAAGCCTGCTGAATCAAAAGGATCATGACACAACACCCAACTGCTTGCTAAATAGAATCTGAGCACAACCAGCGATAACATGAGCAGAAACAAAATAATTTTTTTTTTCACATTTGCTCCCAGCCATATATATCATGACAGCAAAAAAAATCAATTTCACGACTGCTTTTTCTGATCAGCAGCAGCCTCAACGCAATACAGTCACAGCACCAGCACACACGACCTATGCCCTTCACGATTGGCAATAGTCTGATCACGATCCAGCGACACCACTCCTGCTTCACACTTCACGACCAACATCATCCACGACCACGACAGGCTGAATACCACGACTACAATAGGCTGTCTACTACGACTATACATCCACCACTATAGAGATGCATATCACAACTACGATAGAGATGCATACCTCGACTGCACATCCACCACGAATATGCCTCTGATTCATGCTAGATCTGAAGCAGTTTGGATCAATCGTATTGCTTGCTCCTTCCACGCACAACTACCTAGACTTTCACAAGCTGTAGATGTTGACAACGATCACCATCTAATCTGCTTCAGATCACTGGTTCACGATGATAAGACAACTTTTCCTGTAATCACTCAAACTTGGCGCAGCGCACGAGATCACGCTCCCAAGGACAATGGCTCTGATACCATATTGAAGGTAAGGTGAGATGCGCAGCAACCAAGGTAGAGAGAGAGAGAGAGAGAGAGAGAGAGAGACGGCTGGAGAATAATAGAACTTCATCTCATTCAATTAGGGCTAATCTCTATATTAAATAGAGATAGTTCAAGGAACACAATTACACCCAGGTCCCTCATTAAAGAATAAGATTAAAATAACCTCTAGTTTAGAAAAACTTATTTACTAAAAACATCTTAGTCTCAACACTTTATCCCTTGGTCGAACTGTTTGGTGCTTATTGTAGCGTAGCACTTGTTGGCTTGCATCTCTTATGATTGATGTGATTGCATACAGCTCATAATCTACAAACTGGTGGCAACTAGGATTGATGTGGCCGCTTGTCTTATAAGCTGCTTACATATTGTGATATAACTGTTGTCGTATGATTGCTTATGAATGACTTGTGATGTAATGGTTTAGAGCAGTCGATTATTGATGCATGCATCACTGAGTGGGGTGTCTGTCGAGCACCTGATCTCCAAAGGATTATCTGCGAGGGCGTGTATGATCAAGACCAGGTACCCGACTAGAGTGGTAGATTCTCTGTGAGGATGTACACTGTCCGCGAACGGGTAGCCACAAAGACGGTGAACTCCTGTGAGGAAGTGTATGGTCCAAGACCAGGTATACCATCTAGGGCGGAATTCCTTGTGAGGTTATACATGTCCCGGACCAGGTGATCCGTGCGTTGATCTTGTTGTTTGTATTAGTGGCTATCGACCCTGAGAGCGGTCATTTGTGTGGATGCGTGTATCACAATGATTTTCATTGGATATGGCATTTGTTAGGGACTGATCTCCCAAAGGTTTCGCTGTGAGGTTAGACTTTTCCCAGATCAGGTGACCCGGCTAGAGTTTGAGATCTCTGTGAGGATGTACACTGTCCACGAACGGGTAGCCGCAAAGACGGTGAACTCCTGTGAGGAAGTGTAGGGTCCAAGATCAGGTATACCCTCTAGGGCGGTAATTCCTTGTCCGGTTGTATATCTCTCGGACCAAATGATCTGACGTGGATCTTGTGTTTTTCCTTACCATAAAAAGTTATGGTGAGTTGTGACGATCTTCTGAGATTGTTTGTGATAGCCAACTATGAATTCATAGTTTCGACTTTCTGTTTAAGCATGATTACATGCTTGACTCAGGTGTGAGAATCAGATCGTTAGCGATTTGAGTTAGTGATCATGTTTTGGACCTTCTACGGAAGGGTGAGCTTTTCTGAGAAAGTATGACGCCTTAGTGCGTCATAACCGGTGACGGTTAGCCGCGTAAGACTTTGAGAGATGAGGATAGATTAAGGTCGTTCAGGACAAAGCGTTGGTTAGAAGTAGCGAGTGACAAACTATGTCCTGGTGGTGATTAGATGTCGAGCCTCGTTCTAGGAACGAGGACAAGCTTGTTGCGTAGTAGTTCACAGCTTACGATCAAATGGATCGTATACTGCGTTGGTCAGTTGAACTGCTTACTTGCTTTGAACTGCTTACTGTTTGCACTACTTACGCATTTTCACTGCTTACTCGCTTGCACTACTTACTCGCTCGCACGCCTTATTCGCTTGTACTGCTTATGTGTTTGCACTATTCACCTGCTTGTATTGCTTACCTGTTTAACTGCATATCTGTTTTAAACTACGTAACCTACTGAATTAAATGTACTTAATTCAGTTTTCTGTTAGTCTCTCTTGTGCACCTACTAGTTTTTCGCGAAACTAACCCATTCTATGGGTACAGGTGATGTTTAGGTACTCTACGGGTGATGGCGCGATTGCAAGATGGCTTCCAGACTTCTTCTTCCTGCTCTTAGCTCACGTCCTGGACGCTTGGGTTTGTATCGGATTTCCCTTAGGATATCCAAATTTTTGTGTGTTTTGGTTCTTTTAGCTAACGTGCCCAGAGTTGTCAGCTTGCCTTATGATTTATCAAAGAAAAATCTTCCGCTGATTTCATAAACCAACTCTGAAGGAAAGAGATATTTCTAGTCTCTTGCCTGCTTTTCTGAAAGGTTCGCAAGTTTGAAATTTGGGGCGTTACAGTATCTTACAATACACTACGATACGGGGCGTATCTTAAGATACAGTATAAATGCAGTTTAAATGCACTTATTTCAAAAAAAAAATCGAAAACATATAAGGCCCCTTGTGGCTAGTTCATATTCATCCCTAAAGAGCTTAAGAGTGATTTAGAGAATTTTTTTTTTCAAAAAAAAAGAGAAGATGATATTGATGATTGACATTATCTAATTCATTTTTGTTTGAAATTAAAAAAAAAATAGTTATGTAAAATTTTTAAGCATTAAAAAACCAATGTATTTTTTTTTGTTTATGTAAACACACATTATTATGAATCTTGTTACTTCTTAGCTTAGATTCATTATTTAATATGCATATTATTTCATAGTTTGCATTTTTCTTGTGAGATTGCCATTTATAGCATATTATCTTGATTATTTAAGGTTCAATGTTTTATGCATGCCATTCATACCAAGACATAAATGCTTCATATGTGATTTTGTTGTTGTATTTTGTGAAATTCATCATTGTTTCATGTGTTGTGATTTTTTAGATTTTTTATTTTTATTTTTCTTGATTTATTTTAACATTTTGAAATTTTTTTATTAAAAATTTTCGATACGATATGCTACAGTGTAACTATGGGCCCGACCGATATGGGTTATGATACGATACATACAACCTTGGTTGGAACAATCATAAATATAACCGTTCGAGGCAGTCCAGCAACAAGTTGGACTCCCTTAATGCCCATCTTGGCTCTATAAATAGAGCTCTTCTCCTCATTGTAATATATGCTTTTTACAAGCATTTTGGTGATTGTATAAATCCTTTTTTTTAATATTATGATCCTTGTGTGATCTATGATCTTGTGTTTGTCTCCTTAGTGAGGTTGTATTTGACCCAATAGTGGCCTTTAGTGTGTTTGTGATCTCTTATAGCCCTTAGTGGCATGTTATTGTGATTATTAATAATTTCATTTCATATGCTTCATTTTGAAAATGCCCATGTCCTTCCCTTTGTACCCGTGTCGTATCCTATAAAACACACCTGATCCATGTGACATGGTTGGTTCGTATCCTATAAAATACACCTGATCTGTGACATGGTTGGTTTTGAAGACTTCAGTATATTTTATGTCATCCATGAATTGGATTTACTTAATCAATGTTGGAGTAGGTATTTTAGGTACAGGCAATATATGTTTGGTCTGCAGCTTTGGCATCATTTGAATATTCATTGCTGCGTTGATGTTCAACACGCAAAGATCTCTTTACTAGGGAATGTTGCAAGGATAAATGGAAAAATAAGCATATTAAAATCTTGAAATCTTATTGGCAAGATTTAAGGATAAAATAAAAAGAAAGAACATGGAAAAAAGAAGTTGAAGCTTTTTATAAAATAACAGGAAAATCTCTGGTGATACATATGTAAAATTAAAAATTTCGCGTTGTATTGAGAATGTTGCGACATTTTCTGAAGTTTGTTTTATAACGTCTTCAAAGTGTGATATCCTTTTGATTTATGAAAGATTCTTGTGGGATATATGTTTATTAAGGAGAAAAACAACCAAGAAAAACTCTTGAGAGATACGACCAGCTAAGAAAATTAAGGGACGAGCGAATGAAAATAGAGAAGATATGAAAGGAAATAGAATGATAGATGCACTAAAATTGAGAATATTTTTTAATTACTGAGGAAATCCCCCTCATATTTTTAATCTCTAGAAGGGTTCACCTATTGATTAAAAAAAAAAAGATAAAAAATAAATATAGAAATTAGATAACAAGGATACAATAGAATGTGTGAATTTTTTGGCTGCTTGTAGTTCCTAGGGTTCAATTTTATTGCAATTGGGAGCATGGTCTATGTAGTTTTATGGCAAACTCTGTTATACTTGTCAGAACGAGGGAAATTACAGTTCATGCCTACTTGGAGCACTAAATATTATTATGGTATTTCTTGTAATGCAGGAGTCTTTTTAATACCTTAAAACCAAAATATCGTTTGATTTTTTTTTTCTTTTTGTAATAGTTATAAGCATCCCATCATTTTGACATATTCTGTTGTAATGAACTCAAGTTGGTTAAAGTGTTAAAAATGGTCTCATGGTTGTGTTTTCAGGAGGGAATAACTGCGGAAGAGAAATCAACTCAGGAGCCTCAGCAATCAGAAGAGCCAATGCAGGTGAGTGTCATTCTCTTCATGTGCTCAAAGTCCCTTCGGAAGTGCTTGTGTTTGTTAAAAACAGTTCAATTTCTTTCCAGAACTTGAGAATTTTTTATCATGTTTCCAAGGTGCTGGTTGGGTTCAACAGGCAAACTAAATAGGCCAAATTTCTATTTTAGTATTCAATTTTTTGTGTTCATCCTACACACTGATGATACTTGAACCTGGAAATAGATGACGGATGTTCGATGCAAGAGATGCATGGAGAAGAAAGTTGGAGTTTCTGACATCATTACGGTTGGCCATGGCGACAGATATCAGGTAGGTATATACATCTTTGCTAGATTATGAAATGAAACAAGATGTGCACAATCACAATGCCAACGAAGGGCTACACAAGTGCACACTCACAATATGATCACTAGAGATCAATAACAATCTCACAAAAGAGATATACAATCACAAAGAACACAAAGAGAATAAGAAGCTTTTGTATTTCACAAATATGTTTTGAAAAGCTTATATCAAAGAGTTAAAGAGTGCTCTATTCATAGAGCTTATACATGCACACAAACAAGGAGGAGAGGAGGCAGTCCAGCTAGTCGTTGGAATGCCTCCAACGGTCAGAAATATGACCGTTGGGAGCAATCCAACGACTAATTGGACTGCTTCTCAGTCAGTCCTTTACAAAAGACAAAAAGCAAAAAGAAAAATAAACAATAAAAAGACCTAACTAAATTCCTATACAGTCCCTAGTGACCGATATTTATAAAAAAACCAAAATGCCCTTGATATACATATATTTATATAAATATATATATATATATACATATATATATGTATATATATATACAATATATTTTAACACTCCCCCTCAAACTTATAGTGAGATCACCGAAAGTTTGTTAAGAAGAAACAAAAAACGTGGTAGAGAAAGAGCTTTGGTAAAGAAATCTGCAATCTGAAACTCATTTCGATATCTTTCGTTTGTTTATGAAATGTATGATTGCTGGCTATATATATGGCACTTTTGTTATCACAACATAACTTTGAAGGTTCTGAAACATCAACACCCATATCTGAGAGTAAGAATTTCACCCACACGACCTCGGTTGTTGTTGTAGCCATTGCCCTATATTCAGCTTCCGTGGATGATAAAGACACTTTCAGTTGCTTCTTACATCTCCAAGAAATGAGAAAATCACCTACAAACACACAAAAACTCGTAGTTGAGTGACGATTATTGGGATCTCCTCTTCAGTCAAAATCAATATAAGCAATAAGATTTAAAGATGATGAAGTGGATAATAATAATCCTTTAGATATATTTTTCTTGATGTATCGAGCTATTCATAAATTGATATAGGCGCATGCTGAAACTGATTTGCAGTATGCACTGCCTGCGCAATATCTGGCCTAGTAACAGATAAATACATTAGTGATTTGACAAGTTGCCTATAAGGAGTTGGATAATCTAATAAGACTCTATCTTTAGCTCTCATTTTAACATTTATCACTTCCTCATCGCGTAATAATATCAGTTGCAAACTTAATTTGAGACAAAATGTATCCCCTTGGTGAATACTTCAATACCTAAAAAATATCTCAAAAAACTAAGGTCAGTCATATTAAAAGATTTCTTAAGCATAATTTTAATTTCTTCACTTTCCTTCTGACCATTCCCAGTAATGATCATATCATCAACATATAAAAACAAAATATTAAGGTACCTGTAGATCTCACAAAAAAAGCAGTGTCAGTATAATAAGACTTAAATCCAAAATTTAGCATAGTTCCACTAAAACGATTATTCCATGTTTTAGGAGCTTGTTTAATCCCATATAAAGCCTTTTAAAAATGAATAACCATTTCATTTTCAATAGTCAAACCAGGATCTATGTAAACTCCTTCATTTAAATTTCCATTTAAAAAAACATTCTTAATATCTAACTGATATATAGGCCATTTTCTAATGGATGCTATTGCAACTAGAGTCCTAACTATTGTCATGCGAGTTAGTGGAGCAAATGTTTCTTCATAATCCATTCTATATTCCTAGGAATATCCTTTTGCAACTAATCTTGCTTTATATCTTTTTAGGGACCGTCACTCTTAGTTTTGACTTTAAATATCCATCTACATCCTATTGTCTTCTTTCTCTTAGGAAAATGTTGGATTTCCCATGTATGAGCTTTATGTAATGCATCTAATTATATTTACATAGCTTCTACCTATTCTTTTATGTCTTTGGCTTCTTTATAGTTAGATGATTCATGATATGAATGACTTGCTAGAAGACACACCCTATAGTTGAGAGAGAAGGATTCATAAGAGACAAACCTAATTAGAGGCCTATGTATTCGTTTAGATCTTCTAATACTAGATTGTTCAATATTTATTGGTTATGTAAAACTCAAAAAAAAAAATTTAAATGACTTTGGATTTGGGTCGGATCCGGACCTGACCGGACCCAACTGAGGCACCGCCTCCCTCGCAGTCTCTTAAAGACAGCGAGGCAAGGGGGGGGGGGGGAGGTTCTCAAAACCTCCCTTTCCCCTCTTTGCTCTCCCGTCTCTTCTCTCTCACCCTCACGCTCCCTCGACTCTCCCCCTGACCGTCTCTCTCTGCACCTCCCCCCCCCGATGCTCCCCCTCTCACTTTCCCCTCACCGCCTCTCGCTCTCTCGCCCGACTCGTCTCTGCACCCTCTCTCTCGCTGGAGACCCCTGTCAACCAGCCGCCACCTGCGACCTCCCTTCGACGTCGCCGCTGCCGCCGTCGACGATCTCCAGGTACACTCCTCTTCTTCTTTGTTTCCCCTTCTCCTTTTGCTTTCCTTTTGTCGGCAGGGGGCTCTGCCCCCCTGTCGCTTGCCTTGTCGACAGGGGGCTCCGCTCCCCCTGTCCCTCTTGTTTTGCTGGCAGGGAGCCGCTCCTTGTGTCGGCCCACCTTTCTGGCAGGGGGCTCCTCCCCCCTGCCTCTTGTGGATTTTCCGGCAGGGGCAGAGCCCCTGCCTCTTCGTTGTTCTTTCGGCAGGGGGCGAGGCTCCCCTGCCATTGTTTTGTCTTCGGCAGGGGGCTTTGCCTCCTCTGCCTTCTTATGTTTCCCGGCAGGGGGCGAGCCCCCCTTGCCGTCATTTTGTTTTTCGGCAGGGGGCTTCGCCCCCCTGCCTTGATCTTGTGGCCGGCAGGGGCAAAGCCCTTGCCTGTCTCGTTTCCAGCAGGGGGCTCTGCCCCCTGTCCTGTTTCCGGTTGAGGCAGGTTCGACAGGGAGCCTTTGCTCCCTTCTCTGCCTTTTCTGTCCTGGCAGGCAGGGAGCATGAGCCCCCTGCCTCTGTGGCTTTTTGTCGGCAAGTGTGAGGCCCTTGCCTCCTGCACCCTTGCAGGCAGGGTGCAGTGCCTCTGCATCTCTGGCGTCTGGGAGCAGGCTTCCCTGCCTCTGGCACCCTGGTCAGCAGAGTGCAGAGTTCTTTCCTTTGCAGCCTACAGGCAGGAAGCCTTGCTGCCTCTGTTGCTCTTCTGCATTTTGCAGGGAGTGAAGCTCCCTGCCTACCCTCGTATCGGGGTCCGGTACTGCTGCAGGTCTTATCGGACCCACTTCTCATTTGTATTTTGGCATGCTAACCTTTTTAGTATCATAGGTTATAAACGGTGGATTCTGCTCGCCCTTCGTGGCTTGAGCTCGTGCTTACCTACGCCGTTGGCATACGAGGACCGCAACCCCTCAAGGTAGGGAAAGATTGCACGGAGGACTTGGATAATTGAATTAAGTTCAATTAAACTAAAAATGACCATTAAATACTTCTAGAAAATCGCATGCCAAATGTTGGCACAAGCTGTTCGCTGTTTCAAAAGATAAAGAATGTCAAAGTATAGTTTGAGAAGCATTACATCTTTGTGAAACACTTCTGATGAAGCTCTTATAGAGAAGTTATACCCCTTTCATCCTAGAGTACTTGTAGTCGTGCACTACACGCTAGTACTGCAATGATCGGATGAGACGGTCATGCGACCTCGAACAGTGCTAAATGCACAATGCTGTAATCACATAAAATGGTACTATTCGCCTTCACAGGCAAGATGCTCGAGTGGTTTACAGACCACAACATAGAATGGGTCGTTAGTTAAGCAACCCCTAACGCACCCATTCACTTCTTATTGTCTGTCAAGGGAGAGGACAGAGCGGTACAAAACTCAAATGGACAAGTTGTTAACAACCACCCCTCGGGCAATTATCCGGCCTCCCAAGTCATTGGAGTTAGGGGAAAGGGGCTACAATAGTTAGCTCAACACTTTTGCAGAAGTTTGATGCATCCGTGGCACTGCTTACCTGCCTTTGGGGAATCCTCTCTCGGCTAAAGCCGTCCCTTTAGAAGCGGACTCAACTAGCTATTTGGGTTATTGAAAATACATAGAATAACAGATGCCCGAACTAGTCTCAGTTGTTTCTACGTTTTGCCTGCGCGTACCCACAGACCAGTAATATCGAAACATAAAGTTTGTTTACACTGGTTGATTGCTCGCTTGCTCGATAGTTCAGTATGCTACTCGTTGAGCTATGCACGCCTGTCAAGGCGTTACTCTATTTGGTTAAACTGCTTATGCAGTTCTTTGCTGAGTAATAACCAACTTCTCATACTAGTTAAGTGCTTATAATAATAGCATTATGCCAGTTGCTACATATTAGCATGTGACTTACTTTACCCCTTGGTCAAACTGCTTGGTGCTTGTTGTAGAGTAACACTTGTTTGCTTGCGTCTCTTATGATTGATGTGATTGCATACAACTCGTAATCTACGAACTGGTGGCAACTAGGATTAATGTGGCCGCTTGTCTTATAAGCTGCTTACATATTGTGATATAACTGATGCCGTATGATTGCTTATCATGTATAACTTATGTGTAAGTTTTCCCTTTTGTTCCTGTATTGAGAAAGAGAGAGGGAGAGAAAGAGAGAGATCGACTGCGGCTGTCATGATTTCAGTGAAAGAAATCGTGACCTAAACATGTATTTAAGTTTACATTACACTATGGGTCGGGTCTGGTATATCCAGACCCGATAACTAAATACATGATTACATGATCTTTACATACATGGACGGTGACATGGATCGGGTCGGATCCTGCACCTTTTTCACCCCCCCTCAAGTTGATCATGGTTTTGGACCATGAACAACTTGCTTTTAAGCATCCAAAAGCGATCCTTGGTTAACCCTTTGGTAAATATGTCTGCAACCTGTCTTTCAGTACTGACAAACTCAGGTTCAATCTCTTTTTCTTCAACCTTCTGCCTCACAAAGTGTTGGTCGATCTCAATGTGCTTGGCATGACTGTGATGTACTGGATTGAATGACATATTGATAGCACTTTGATTGTCACAGAGCAAGGTAGTGTGGGAGATCTTTTCTCCTACTTCAGTTAGAAGATGCCTGATCCATGTGACTTCGGCAGTGGCAACAGCCATGGATCTATATTCAGCCTTAGTGCTTGATCTAGCTATAGCTTTTTGTTTTCTACTGCTCCAAGAGACTAAATTTCTTCCAATGAAGACACAATATCCTGATGTAGATCTTCTTTCGGCGGGATCTCCTGCCCAGTCTGCATCACAATATATAGTAATTTCGTGCTCGTTTTGACCATGGGACTGTGGTAAATATATCAATCCATCCCCAATAGTCCCTTTCAGATATCTAATGATCCTCTTTACCGCTTCCATATGTCCAGTACGTGGTGCATGCATAAATTGAGACACTTGATTGACTGAATAGACAATATCAGGTCTAGTGAATGTGAGGTATTGTAACATTCCTATTATGCTGCGATACCTGGTGGGGTCATCACACAGATCTTCATCATGAGCGCTAAGTTTTTGATGAAGTACACTCAGAGTTCCTAGAGGTTTGCAGTCTTTCGTGCCTGCCTTGCTGAGAACATCTACGGTGTACTTGTGTTGAGTGAGTGTCAATCCATGATCCTGGTTGTCAACTTCTACACCAAGGAAATAGCGTAGAACTCCAAGGTCTTTCATTTTGAACCTTTGACCTAATAAGTCTTTTATTTCTTGGATGTGGTCCGCAGAGTTTCCTGTGATGATAATATCATCGACATAAATTAATAATAGAGTAGTCACAGGCTGGCTTTTAAAGATAAATAATGAGTGGTTCAGCATGGAACGTGAAAATCCATGTTTCTGAATCTTTGATGAGAAGCTATCAAACTAAGAGCGAGATGCTTGCTTCAGGCCGTAGATGACTCTTTTTAACCATGCATACATGGGTTTTACAATTTTGTTCTTGATATCCAGGGGGTTGTTCCATGTATACCTCCTCCTTCAAATCCCCATGTAAGAATGCATTTTTTACATCAAGCTGACTCAACTTCCATTCATGTTCAACAGCCAGGGAAATGATAATTCAAATCGTTCCCATTCTTACAACCGGACTAAAGGTCTCATCATAGTCTTGCCCTGCTTCTTGAGTGAATCCTTTTGCTACAAGCCTTGCTTTATATCGTTCAGTGGTTCTATCTGGCTTGTACTTGGATTTTGTAGACCCATTTGCATCCGACAACATTTTTTGTCAGGTGGTCTGGGAACAACTTCCCATGTTCCACATTCATGCAAGGCTTGCATTTCATCATTCATGGCTTCTACCCATTTCATAGAAGCTGCTGCCTGATAATACATGATGGGCTCTTCATCCTTATTGATGGCAGTTAAAAATAGTTGAAAATCCAAGGAGAAGTTGTTATAACTAACCCACCTGTCAATAGGATGCCGTATGCGATTTGATTTTATGACTGCGAGGGTATTAGAAGGAGTAGGATTGGCGACTGAGACATGATCTAAATGGCTTGATGTTGTCGGTTTCTGTCTGGAATAGACAATGCATTTGTATCTGCCCGGTACTTCCTCTGCATTCTGTGACCCCGACGTCCCAGTGTCCTCAAATACCTCTTCTTCTTGTTGCACGCAATCTGAGGAACATGTTTCATTGGAGCCAGCAAAAAATTCTGAGCTTAGCCAAGGATAGTAAATTTCAGTTGACATATTCGTTGTGTCAGCTCCGTGATCAAAATTTTGTTCATCAAAGACAACATTTCTTGAGGTTCTGATACGTTTGTTGGTGGGATCATAACACCTATATCCTTTGTAGTCATTTGCATATCCCACAAATCTGCACTTTTGGGCTTTGTCTTGAAACTTTTTTCTCAGGGACTGATCGATATGCACATAGCAAACACATCCAAAAACACGCAGATCATAATAACTAGGATAAGTTCCAAAAAGACAGTGATAAGGAGACTTATTTTTTAGAATAACCATAGGCAGTCTGTTTATCACATGCACGGCAAAATGGAAAGCTTCTGTCCATAAGTTGATGGGAAGATTGCTGTCATGAAGCATACTCATGGCACTTTCAACGATATGCCTGTGTTTTCGTTCAGCAATTCCATTTTGTTGAGGGGTGTGAGGACAAGACACCCTTCTTCCTATTCCGTTACTTTGAAGAAAAGAGATAAAATCACGGGACGAGAATTCCCCACCTCCATCACATTGGAAAAATTGAATGGACTCAGAAAATTGATTTTTGATAAGGGAAATAAAATTTTGAAACAAAGAGAAGACTTCCGACTTATTTTTTATGAAATATATCCAAGTGTATCGAGTATAGCTATCAACAAAGATTAGATAGTATTTGCTCCCAGATCCAGAGGCAACTGGGGCGGGTCCCCATACATCAGAACAGATTATCTCAAAAGGTTTTGAAGCTCTCTTATTAATGGAATGAAAAGGCAATACATGACTCTTGCAGGAAAGACAACTGGAACATTTGTGATTGTTCTCATCTCTATTTAGACTTTCTTTTGGAATGAGATTATTAGATACAAGTTTCTCAATGAAATGACCCCCACAATGTCCTAATCGACTATGCCATAAGAATGGCTTATTACATTCAGAAATACTAAAAACATTAGCAGAAGAGGATGAACACGACTCTAATGAAGGCTCTGAATTCAGGTGGACAGGGCGGACAACATGACAAGGAGCTTCTTCAAAGACATACATATTGCCTCGTCTCTTTCCTTCAACGAATGTTTCCCTCGTGCGAAGGTCCTTGACCTGCACAGAGAAGGGAGTGAATTCAACTGAAGCATTATTATCATCAATAAGTTTGGAAACAGAGACAATATTTTTCTTAATGTCTGGAGCATGAAGAACGTCAGAAAGAGTAAGAGTGAAATGTGACATGAGAATGACAGTTTTTCCAACATGAGAAACAGGATGGTGGGATCCATCTCCAGTGACAATCTTACTTTTTCCAAAATAAGGAATGGGATTAGAAATCTTACCTGCATCACCTGTTACATGAGTTGCTGCCCCTGAGTCGACAAACCAGGTGCCTTCATCGCTCTGCTTCAATTTCAACCCTGACAAGGCAGATATCAGCAGATATTTAATCTCTCCACTGCTTGAGAACTTCCTTTTGTTTTCTGTCTGTGGACCCTTTCCTTTATTCTCTGGATTATGCCAACAATTCGCCTTGATATGCCCCTTTTTGTTACAAAGGAAGCAGGTAGGAATGGATCTTGACCCTTGCGCATGAGCTAACATATTTGGAGTGGGAAGCAAACCACGCCCTTTGTGTCCACTTCGCCCTTGTCCTCCTCGTCCGCGTCCTCTACCATAAGTCACCCTTGTGGCAAAAACTTCCTGAGAATTTGTGTGAACATGAGATTCCTCAGAGAACCCTTTCAGAGTCATCTCATACTGAATTAATTTTGCTCGCAACTCATCAAAGGTAGGAAGGGCAGGAAGACACAATAGAGAAGTGACGATCATGTTGTAGTCGGATCCCAATCCACTCAGAGTCTGTTGTACCATATCGCTGTCACTCACCGCGCATCCTATAACTGCAAGTTGGTCTGTGATAGTCATCTTGTTCAGATATTCCATGATGGTCAAGGAATCTTTTCTCAACATCTGGAATTCCCTCTTGAGAAAAACCATTCTCGCCTGCGAAACTTGTGAATATGTTTGAACCAATTTTTCCCAAAGTTGCAGAGCAGTACAATTGTCGGGAATGGCAACAAGGACCTCTTGGGACAAGGTGGAAGTGATGTATGCAACCACTGATTGGTCTTTCCTTTCCCAGTTGAGGTACTCAACATTCTTGACATACACAATTGAACTTACTCCTTTGTCTTCTTTTTCTTCTCTCGTAACAAATTCGAGTGGGACGGGAGTGGTTCCATTAAGGTGACCTAAGAGACCTTGACTCCTTATAAAAGGAATGATTTGTCTCTTCCAAATCAAGAAGTTTGAGGTAGTTAACTTTTCAGAAACGAGTTGAGTGAGAAAACTTGAGGAAAGATTGGATGAAGAGGAATGAAGATCCATGAAAAAAGAGTTGTAACAAGAAAGGAAACCCCTTTTTCTTTTTAAGTATTCACAGAGTGCTCAGTCTGCAGTCAGAGAGGTTTGCTGATCGCCCCTTTTTTTTTTTTGCCCTGAGTAACTCAAAGATAGACGATCGGAAGTTGTCAGAACTGTTAGAAGAAAAACTGTGTTTTCAATGTGAATCCCACTCGTAACCCAAATGATACGAGAAAAGTCAAAAGAGAGCAAAGAAATGAACTGTCGCACAACAGGTTGGACAGCAAAAAAATTTTTTTTTTTTGGAATCCCAGATTATATGTCAACTGGGGTTATGCAGGAAAAGAGATCTGAATAAAGAAAGAATATTCACGTGAAGTAGATTCACGTGAAATTCACGACCTTTTGATGAACAGCGTTCACGTGAATCAAGATTCACGTGAATCCTGCGTGAACAGATTAGGGATTCACGTGAGATGTGAATCCACTAAAGGAAGATTTGAAAAAAGTGGGAAAACAGAAAAGGGAAAACGAGAGGTGGAGATTGAAATTGTGGTAAAAAAAAACTGAAAGAAATGAAGGAATCGTGGTAGAAAAAAAAACTGAAGGAAATGAAGGAAAGAATAGGCGAAACCTCAAACCTTGATTTGCCGCACCTTCGGAATCCACTTCAACCCTTAGCTGGATCTTGGCTCTGATACCATGTAAGTTTTCCCTTTTGTTCCTATATTGAGAAAGAGAAGAGAAAGAGAGAGGGAGAGAAAGAGAGAGATCGACTGCGGCGGTCACGATTTCAGTGAAAGAAATCGTGACCTAAACATGTATTTAAGTTTACATTACACTATGGGTCGGGTCTGGTATATCTAGACCCGATAACTAAATACATGATTACATGATCTTTACATACATGGACGGTGACATGGATCGGGTCGGATCCTGCACCTTTTTCACCTTTTTCATTATGAATGCCTTGCGATGCAATAGTTTATGCCTTGCTGATGGACTGAGCCATTTGATGGTAATTGTATGTTTTGCGAGCATTGTTATGAGTGCTTGTCTTATTCAGTTGTTTTGTTTGGCTGTCGGATAAAGTTAGTTACTCTTCGTCTATAAAACCAGCTGGATTGCCATATCTGTGTGTTCTCATGTGTCGTTTACGCATGCTTTGAGGTCCTATTTGAGGATTACAATGTTTCTTGTGGCAATAACACGATGCATAGTATTATATGCTTCTGTGTGATGTGATTGATATGCCACGTGATAAGAATTGTTGGAAATATGCGATAATATGTTCATGGTTCATGGAACCTTATTGGAGGAATGGGTGATCGTGTATTTTGTTTTACCATGTGAAGTGATACGATGCATATTGCTGATATATATGTTTGTGCCCATATTGGTGGCTACTGACCCCAAGAGCGGTCGATGGTTCAGAGTAGTCGATTGTATTGATGCATGTATCACTGAGTAGGGTGTCTATTGAGGACCTGATCTCCAAAGGATTATCTGCGAGGGCGTGTATGATCAAGACCAGATAACCGTCTAGAGTGGTTGATTCTCTATGAGGATGTACATTGTCCACGAACGGGTAGCCGCAAAGACGGTGAACTCCTGTGAGGAAGTGTATGGTCCAAGACCAGGTATATCATCTACGGCGAAATTCCTTGTGAGGTTATACATTTCCCAGACCAGGTGATCCGGCATTGATCTTGTTGATTGTAATAGTGGGTATCGACCCTGAGAGTGATCATTTGTGTTGATGCGTGTATTGCAATGATTTTCATTGCATATGGCATTTGTTGAGGATCGGGTTCCCAAAGGTTTCTCTGTGGAGTATGTATAATCAAGATCAGGTAACCGACTGGAGTGGTAGAATCTCTGTGAGGAGGTACACTGTTCAAGAACGGGTAGCCGCAAAGACGGTGAACTCCTGTTAGGAAGTGTATGGTCCAAGACCAGGTATACCATCTAGGGCGGAATTCCTTGTGTGGTTATACATTTCCAAGACCTGGTAATCTGGCTAGAGCGGTAGAATCTCTGTGAGGAGGTACACTGTTCACAAACGGGTAGCCGCAAAGACGGTGAGCTCCTGTGAGGAAGTGTGTCATCCAAGACCAGGTATACCCTCTAGGGTGGTATTTTTCTGGTGAGGTCGTACTTTTTCCCAGAACTAGCGATCCGACGTGGATCTCGTGATTTTGATTCAGAGTTACCGAAAACACCTATAGAATAGGGGAAGCGCGCTTCCCCGGGGAGACCCGTAACCCGGCCCCAGGTCAACATGGATCCACAAGTTGGATCCAAATGGATCCAACTGTGGATCCTCGGATTAATTTTTTAAAAACTTAAAATTTTATTTATTTATTGTTTTTATTATTATTAAATTGAGGTTTAAATCAATTAATCCTAATTACCCCCTTTATGGGTCCTAGATCCGTAATGTGGATCTAGGCCCAAATTGCATAATTTGAAATATTTTATAATAAAAAAATTCGGGTTTTACAGGTTAGGAGTCGGGACCCAAAATAAGATATGCATCGTATCGTGAAAAATCATTTCTTTTATTAAAAAATAAAAGAAATCTAAAAGGTAAAAACATAAAAAAAATCTAAAAATTTCATAATTCAAACTCATGGAAAAAAATTATGAACTACATATGATATTGAATATCTAATAATCAAGATAAATATATTATGAATGGAATGCATATCTCACAAGATACAAGGGTGTATTGTATGCCCTGTATCATGGTGTATTGTACCCAATACAAATATGATGCATCTGTATTGAGATACGGGTATGTATATTGAGTTGCCTGATAGCTATGATGCATATCGTAGTTTACGGTATGTATGCCACGATGCTTACAAACTAGTTTCAGAGATTCTACTAGTAGTAAAACTGACAAGAATGCACATTCTCAAGTTTTGCATGACAACCTACTGATCATTTTCTTTTTTATCTTCAGTTTTCAGCTTTTAACTATTAGAATTTCATTTGATAGGTGTTGATATTGATTGTTTAGTGCATTATTGTCAATACTTCTCAGAAATGCTGAAGAGTTCTATGGATGGGGAACCGTGTTTGAGAATGGCTTGAGACCATGTTGAAAGGAATCCTGTGAAGCTAAAATAGGCCCTTTTTTTACTAGTTTTCCTGTTTCTCCAATGTTACCAACAACGCAAATGAAAGTTTTGAGTTGGATTTCTCATTTATTATGAAACTGACCAAATTATGGCTATCTAGGGCATGTTATGGATGCCCAATATTTACGTTTGACTGTTTTGGTGACTATTAGTAGAAAATCTTATGATAATGCACGGTGCATTTGAACGGCATCAAAACTGGTTATGATATTCTTTTTTCTTTTTTGAAAAGAAAACTGGTTATTCATATTCTAATTGCTTATGGTTTTCTGGATTAAAAGATATTGACAAAGATTGACATGAGATCTGTTTTGCTGATCTTGGGATAATGCAGTTGGAATGCCTGCAATGCGGCAACACATGGTATACTACACGTGATGCCATTTCATCCTTGACACAAGAGACCACAAACCTTTCTGTTCCCGTTGGCACTGCACCATGGGCAACTGCTAAGTTTGAGGATGTTGAGAAGAAGCTGGTCAGTCCCTGCGAAAGTGAGAAACCATCACCAGATATCTTCCAGAAGAGTAAGTCAGCTACTCTCGAGAGCCAGAAATCATTCAATAGTAGGTCAAGGACTGGGGATCCTTCAGGGCTGCTGGGTAAAAAATAAACTATAAAACATAAACTGTTCTACATATTTCTGTAGGTAGTTCAGCCCCTTGTACATTTTAGGTTGTGCATATTTTTGGTTTGCCTTGCTAGAAGGGGCTGATGTTGCCAATGGAACAAATAGGACTAAAGATGTGACGTAACAATAGGTTTTCTTTTTTCTTTTATGGTGGCAGAGACGTGTTCATGGTGTGTGCTAACAATTTAAGAAAATGTAATGTGAATCGAGAGGGATGTGGGATTACCATGCACAAAACATGATAATCTTGTTAGTAGCAGCTCATCTCTCTCTCTCTCTCTCTCTCAGAGTTGTAGCTGCCCATACATCAACAGCGCTATTAGATCCCAAAAGATACAACCGGGTGTCAAAAAATAAGCCTACCAAAAGGTTTTTTTTCTTGAAGGCAAGCTGGGGTTAGGCAGACCCCCACCACTTATTGCAGCTAGCCAAAAGGGGTTTTTAGCAGTGGGTCATGACGGCCACCAAAGATGTCTTTGTTAATTTTTTTTTGGAAGGCAATCTGGGGTTAGTCCGATCCCTAGCAGATACCTCTTAAGCCCCATGTGTCAGAGGGATTCGAACCTGGGCCTTCAGCTTGGCACGGGACCCCGCTTACCACATGGGATACCACCTCGATGGTACATTGTTTACCTACAGCTCTCACTTAACCTATCAGCAGCTACACTCTGCTAGACGTGTACGGGGTGAGTCAAAACCCGATACTGAGTTGTTTTGACTCAATGAAATACAATAGATGTGATTTATGAGTTGCGATATCTCAATCATCGAGAAAGCATGTGCACACAATGGATCGCCAAAAGCTGATTATTACCAAATGGAGCATGTAAACCTCATAAGATAAAAAAATGGGTTTTGTTAAGATAACTGCAGGTACAATGGGTTGCAGCAAACATCTCTCTCTCTCTCTCTCTCTCTCTCTCTCTATATATATATATATATATATATATATATATATATATATATATATATATATAGAGAGAGAGAGAGAGAGAGAGAGAGAGAGAGAGATCCATGCTAAATGAAAACAAGCTACTAGACTTGTGTTTTTTTGGCAATTTCAACTCTCCATAGATACAAGAAATTGATATTTGGATCATGCATTTGGATGGAAAAAAAGAAATTTGGAACCTTAACAACTTATGAAAATTGTAGATCATTGAATTTTGAAACCTTATAAAAGCCTATTCATGCATCAAAATCAAATGCTTTAAGAACTGAAACTTATAAAAACAAGCATATAAATTACATCTGTATGGCCAAAATTTAAAAGAACTAGAAAATCTAATGTTTTATTTAGCACCGTGCCCATTTAGCATGGATGTACTGCCACACACACACACACTATATATATATATATATATATATATATATATATATATATATATATATATATATATATATATATATATATATATATATATATATATATATATATAATCTACAAAATGGGCACGATGCTAAATGAAACATGTCACTAGATTTTCAGTGTTCTTTTCTAAATTCCAACCCATAGATGTTTTCATTGTGATTGGTTTAGTAGAAATGGATACTTGGATCATGCATTTTGGCTGAAAAAAATTCTTGACTAAAATTTTTATTGAAAATTGTAAGCCATTGATTTTTGAAACCTTTTAAAAACCTATCCATGCATAAGAATCAAATGCTCTAATATGTGATTCCTATAAAAACAAACATACAGATCATACGTTAGAATTTAAAAAAAAAAATACCGAAAATCCATTAACATATTTCATTTAGCACTGTGCCCATTTTGTAGGTTTCCATGTTCATATATATAAGATGGGTGTTACGGTCCGAAATTTAGAAGATGACCCAGATTCAGTGCTCATGATCTAGACGTCACCTCCAAAGCCCCAGGAGGGTCGTCCAACAGTGTTTGGGTCCTAGGATGATGACATGACAACAAATGTGACTTCTCCAATTAAGGAGAGGCTGATTGTTTAGAGTCCCAGTTAGGATGAGGAGAAGCCGAACACGTGGCATCACTAGGAAGCAAGAAAATTTGCAGAGGGAGCTCCACTTGAGAAGGTGTGAATCCAGAGAGTTACAGAAGACGTCCCCCTTCTAAAAAATGATTAATTAGATTAGATAACTTTTAATTAAGTCTTTAATTAGTTAAGTTAATTAATATGGAGTTCTTAATAGAGTAGAAGACCTAGCTTAGATGGGTTATTGATTTTTCTTAATTAGATAAAGTGTGGGTGAATTAGGACTCAAACCCAGCCTCCCTATATAAAGATGTCTAGGGTTTCTCATTTGAATTATGAATAAAATAAGATTATTGAAGTTCTCACTTCCATCTCTCTTTAGCTGCCCCCCTCTCTTTATCTCTCCCTATTGTCACTTTCATTTCTCTCTCTACTCTCTCTTCTCTCATGACCTCTAGTCTTTTCAACATATCAATCACACAAGGGATGGACATCCATCCCATTTACTCGAGCTTGAACTCCCTAAGCACCCGAATTGTGCATTTTGTCTTCCCAGTGAGCTGAGTGACTTCTCCGCGTTGCAAATTGTTTGTCTGAGTTTTAGAACATGGGGAATTTCATCTCAGCCTTCTATAAACCACTTAGGTACCTCTACAACCCTTCCTTGGCCTTAGATTAACTTTCAATGGCTTTCTAGAGCCCAAAACCTTAAACTATATCCTGTCGGGTGTCTGAAATACCCAAATTCTCTAAACTGATAACCTTTGTTCATTAACAGCCTTTCTTAGTATGCAGATCATATCCCAGACCCTCACACACATTTCTAGGTGTTCCTAGAACCCTTGGACCAGATACTTTCAGATTTGGATCAAAACTATACCTGAAATGAAAACCAAGTCCAAACTGCTTTTACCCGATTTAGCTGTTTTGTCATATTTTTTCTGTACCTCCCAAACTGTTGAGATGTACCACGGCATAGATTTTGGGGTTGCAAGTAGCAACCACAATAAGTGGTATCAAAGCCAGGTTGTACCAAAGCACATCACAACCCCGAGTGTGGTGGTTGACATGTTAAAACTATGTATGAACCTAACCGCAATTATGGACCGAATGCACACAACACACTATGAGCCGAATTTAAAGATGCATTTGGTGTTTAAAGCACTTGTCACAAGATTCTTATGATATGAACCACAAGACACATGCAAGGGGGCGTGTAGATCCTGGGGTGCATGTCGAGCCTCTCTTTGTCAGTGCTTATTAGCAACCCAGTGAGACAAGCAAGGGTAAGATACAACTCACACGTGCACTCGACAATGCAGTGCAATTGGCAAACAACAAAGTCGAATAGGTGGAAGAGTTCTCACTTGAGGCAACAAACTAATAGGGTCAACATGAAGGATGCAATTGTTGCCAATTGGTTGTGGTCGTTCTCATGCAGTCGCAACATTTCGGCAGCTCCCCGAAAGTGCAACCTTGTCACCTCTACGAGCTCAGTTGCATGCTCCTCACCAGCGCATGCACTCACAGACCATGTTGCCAACTCCTCCACCGAGACTCAATTTGGATTGGGAGTTCAGCAACAACTTTGAAGCTATGATTGAACAACTGTGAAATTGTCCCAATGCATAGGGGTGATCAAAACCTTGTGTTTGATCTTAGAGGCATAGAAATTCAGAGGGTTATGGTTTCCACTTTAGGGGCAAAGTGGTGTGGAGCATGGTGGTCTGTTACAACCTAAAATTTAGAAGTTGATCCATATCCAGTGCCCAGGATCCAGACACAACCTCCAGAGCACCAGGAAAGTTGTCCAACAGTGTGTGTGTGTGTGTGAGACCCTTGCTAAGATTGCATGAAAAATTGAGCCATTTTTTTTAAATAGAGCATACAACAAAAAATCAAATATTTATTTCTATTAAATATTTTCTTAACCCTTTTTTTTGCAAATATTTTCTAGCACTAAGGAAGAACAAACATTTTTACAACAGTTTCATTTCATTCATGTATTCATCACTGATTACAAAATTCAGGAGGCGAACCAACACTGAGTTTCAAAAAAATATATTTAATTACATTTCTAATATAATCCCAAAGTATAGAGCACTCCCAGGAAGAGAAAGGTTCATGATCCAGCTCCAAAGATACTCCAGTTATGTGCATCCGTCGCTGCCAAGCCCACCTATTCATGGTTTTCTGAAAAAAAATAAAATGAGCAGGGGTGAGACAAACCACAAGTCTCAGTAAGTAACACAACCACACAATATGCAATAGTGAACATGGGTAGGTCACCAAGCCAAACTAGATTCCAACTAAATCCATGGCTAACAATGAGTCACAAATTCTGACTCGACAAGATTTGACTGGACAAGACCTCTAACTCGAGCGGTCAAACAAACAACTAACAAACAACTGAACATAACCTAAATGTATGCATTTAACAATTCTTTTCCTTTATTTAGGTTTATTTGTTACTCTCTACCAATGCACATTACATTTTTTATTAGTTCTTACTTTCATTATTATCTCCGTGAGGGCACCACCGCCTCGGGTTGCTATAGGCTTGCCAGTCGATCTAGGGGTGTGCATTTATGAGTGATTTAATATTTTATTTTAAACCCCACAAGAACACGGGTCGCCAACACCAAGGTACATAAATCCTTCGTCAAGGAGTTTCTTGCCTTGAAAAAGAGACGTAGTGCACTACCACTAGTGTATGTAGCTGGACCTCCACAACAAAAAGAAGTCCTCGCCCCCTAAGCCATCGTGGTCGGAGACTGGTGCACCATAGCCACCAAAGTGGGGCCCACAAAAGTGGCAACTCAGCATAATCCCATGGGGTTGGGTGCAAGCTCGCTCTCAAGGCGAGTGAAGAGTCACTCAAGGTGACAAGTTACCCCATCTTTCAGGGTGTAACCAAAATATGTGTATCTTGTTTATTCTAATTTTTGATTCATTATCAAATTCTTAGTTTCTCAAAGTACCCTTTAGGTACTCATGGCCTTGCCAAACAAGACATACTAAAATTTATTTTTACAATGTCATTTTCTAAAGATAGTGCAAACATCTCGTTGCACTCGAAATGAGTTGTTACTATGCTTAGCCATTAAGCTCTCACTTGGGAAAATCATTTCCCAAGGTCCATACCTAGAAAAATAAATAAATTTAAGGATATTCATAAATCTATAATTTACGAATCCCAAACTTCATACACTACCCCTAGGCTCTTGTATAGGTTAAATGTTCTTTCTTCTTTATTTTATATATATATTTTTATCTCTAGGTCTAATTCATTATTCAAGGCTTTAGAATAACTAAAAATAAAATTTTTAGTTTTCTATCTTTCCTCTCTTTTTTTTCTTCCTTTCTGCTATTTATTTGTATAATATTTTATTATTATATATATATATTGCTTTATTGTTATTATTTTTTCAATAGCCCTAAGGGTTGAATGCATGCACATCTCTAGATTTACTTATTTGTATATAAATAGATTATTCGAAGCATACCCAATTCTCATTTTTTATTTTTTCTTAAGCTAACTATTTTGTTTTTGTTATCATTAATATATATATATATATATTTAAAATTTTTTTTATACACATGAACTATATGGGAATCATGCATGTAGAAATATTCATTCTAAGTGCAACATGATAGAATTATTCAACCATGGCAAAAATTTATTTTTATCTGCATGTAGGGCACAAAAGTAAGAATTCTTTTTTTTATAACTATGACTGGCCGTAATTTTTTTTTTGTATTTTGACTTAGCAGCAGGCCTATTCAGCAAATGGAGTCAACACGTAAAGTATAGACAATTTTGTCACCTTTGTATTGAGCTAAATTTTAAAATTTTTTGACCACTGGTTGTCGAGTTACGACTCAAACCAGAAAACTGGTTGTGGACCTGTGTTTTCCCTACTTGGGATAGACCAATTAAAGACAATCCTGAATAAGGTTGTAACTTACTATTTTTGTCGATGGATAGAACATAAAAGTTGTAGATATACTTGTTAGTAGTCTAATAAAATAAAAATCAGGATTTTCTGAGTCTGGATGACCCAAAAACTAACTAAAGAGTGGGCCAGACTGATACAGACCTGAACAGTCACTAGAGTGGCATTTCTGTTCCCGAATATTTTTTTCAGAGACAAATCTCAAATTTGGAAAATAGTAAAACATAAAAATTTTAAATAAAATTGTTAGTCATCCAACACAACAAAAATCAGAATTTTTTTAGTTTGAAAGACAAAAAAAAATAGACTAAATGGTGGGTTAGACTAACACAGCCCTAGACAATCACTTGAGTGGTTGTCTTCCCTGTTCTTGGACATTTTTTACAGTGATAACTTCTGAATTTGGAAAATATGAAAACACAAAAATTATAAATAAATTGTTAGCAATCTAATATGATAAAAATCCGATTTTTTTGTGTAACACATGCGATTTTGATGCAGTTTAACTTTTATATTAAAGCAAAATTCAAGTTAAATCCAGGTTAAAATCAAGTTAAATTCTGGCAAAATTCAAGAGTTTAAGTTGGACTAGGACTCCATTTAGATCCGTTATGAGTCGTAGATCTCGTAGGAGATCTGATTCGGCGATTTGGATTTTGGTTGGTTCAAAAAATGCAATTTCTTGATTTTCTTGAAATCTTTGGTTTTCTTGATTTTGAATTATTATGAAATTAAGTCTCAAGTTATGAAGAACATTGCAAGAATAATTATAAAATTTAAAATATGTAGACTAAACAAAAAAGTAAATGATTTGTATATTTTTAGATTATGGATATTGAATTTGGATCTAAATCCTAGCATTCAGGTCTAATATGGATTCAAACCTTAAATTAGATAGTGGATTTAACTAATGGTATTTGGATCCAACCCAATTAGGTTAGATATAATCCATGACATTTGAATCTAATTAGGGATGTATTGGATTAGATATAAATAAGGATTTTTTGGGATCCAATCTCATTGGATTAGACCCATAGGGTAGGACGCTCTAAACAACGTCATTATTGTTTCAACAAAAATTTCGGCTGATAAGTGATTCACCTATTAAATTGGAGTCTACCTTAAAGTTCCTTAATTTGAGGGTATTGAAAATGACTATCTACACGCCCAAATTGATGTTGATTTGAGCATTTTATCATTGACCAAAGTTCATGCCTAATTGTATGTTGAAAATTAATATTTTTTAACATTGATTGAATTTTCTTATCGATTTGTGTGAGTACGACTAAATCTAAGACCACCACAATGATCTACATTTTGAGAGCTATCAAATCGACTATTTAAACATCAAATTATGTTGACTTTTTGAATTTGTAGGCTTTCCAAAAGGTTACCATGTCACTAGAGCCCAAGCCAGGGCAAGAAGTTCTCACTTTTCTTTTGTAGTTTAATTAATTTTGAAATGTAATGAATTAGGACTCATAATTTATTTATTTTTTTATTAATAAAAGAAATTAATAGATATTAACCTCTTATATTAGAAATAAGACTCTTACCTAAGCCCATCTATAAATAGAGGCCCTTATGAGGAGGATTAACAAAGTTAGTTCTCTCTCTCTCCTATTCTCATTATAATTCATCTTTTTCCATCTTCTTCTTCTTTCTTAGAACTTTTTCAGTAGTCATTAAAGATCCTCTAAGGTTTGAAGATGGAAGACAAATACCGATTTACGTTTGAGAACCCGATTAAGGTAGGTACATTAATTGCGTAGGCATAGATTTTTCCAAACGCATGATATATGCGTGAGACAATTTTTAGATTTAAACCAATGATGCATCAGACCTTGAAACACCTCTCTAAGATTGATTTTTAATCTAGAGGATACATTTTAAGGATCTTTGTTATCATAGAATAAAAAAAGAAACACGATTTTTGAAACCGGATGATTTTCGAGCTTCTTTTGTGAAAAACGATTTGGAAAAAACTTCTTCTTTTTTATTTGTTAGATCTTATTTGTTTCAACAGGTTTAATATGTTAATCTTAGGTTATATTGATAAAATATAAGTTTTATAAGTTCTGAAAATTTGTTATATGCTTGAATCCATATTCTTGTATGTGAAAAGTTATTTTAAAGAATGTTTTGGCAAAAATGTTTTTAAGGTTTTGATGTTTTTGATAAAAAAAGTTGATATGAGCATGTATGATGGATTATATCATGTTTAACATAATTAAACATGTTATTGCATAAAGAATCAATATTTTCATGATTGTTTAGGGTTTCGTATGATTCTTGCATAGATGTAATCATATTTGAGATATTTCTTGAAGGTTTTATGATTCTTTGATGATGTATGTTATTGTTTTAGCAAGATTAGCATGAATATGAGTAAATATGTGTTATGTGATGATGTAAATATATTTAAAGCATAAAAAATCATGATTGTATGAATTTTTACCTTGCATCTTATTCTTGTTTAATGAATCTTGCATGAGTTTGATTCTTGGCTTTGTTGTCCTCATTTTTTATCCTGGCTTATTTTAGAAAAAAAATGCTATCTTTATGAAAATGAAGTCAATAAATTAAAATAAAAATACTGGATAAGAATCAATATAATCTTGTTTCATTTTGTTTGGACCAGTATTGAGGCTGAAACATCCATTGCAACAAAGCATAATTTGTCTTTCTTATCTGCAGGATTGTTCTGACCCACGATTTTAATGATTCTAAAGACCCAACCAAGACTGATCAAAATAAATTAGAAAACACTTGGGTGAAAGCTAACTTGTACAAGATGATCCTCTAAAAAGGGTTTTGTCAAAAGATTTTTTTGTAGGTTTGAAGAAATTTTCCAAATTGAGATAAATTTCTGTAGTTGATAGGATCTGTCTTGTAATTTTCTTAAACAAGGTTTAGTCTCAGAATTTTTTTGATTTTATTATAATAAATTTTTTGGTTCTGTTTATTTGACTATGTTCCTAAGACATGGGGGAATTCCTAGTAAAATTGGAAAAGTATAATTCAGTTCCTGTGGTTTTTGGTGGGTTTTTTAAAAATGGGTTAACAAGGATCCAAATTTACACATTATGACATGTATGGATGCTTAATGGTATTTTTTATTACGCAACATGATTATGGATGTTTATCTTAAAATTTATGTTGATATGCATGCAAACTGAATGTATTCCATGTTATTCTTGATTTATAACCATTCATATAACATGCACGTTATTGAACGTTATATATCAAAAGGCATGACCAGTGTAAATTAAATTATTGCACATATTGTTTGATTGTTTAAGCATGATCATGGATTGCATGTGGTTGCAACCTTTATGTATGCATGTGAGCATATGACATGGTGATAATGATGTATGATATAAGCATGAGTGTGGTTTGGTGTTAGCCTGGGTTCGGTGGAACCTATGGGTGCATGTGGTGCACCAGAGACAAAAAAGTTATCCATGCACATAATTATATAATTACCTCGTGGAGGTTGGTTTCACAGTGTGACTGTGGGTATCTGGATGGGTCAAACCCGACTTGCTTATGGAATCTCCAGTGGAGAGATTGGGCAGGTGAGCGTAATTTAATTTATGAGCCTAATAATTAAATAATACCCATGACCCATTCAGAACAGGTCCTTTGAACTGGGGCTCACCTTAAAGAAAGTGGGGTTACATACTACTAGTTGACCGTTGTTTTATTTTGGAGGGCAGCAACGCAGCAACGGCTCCTGGTCCCCTATCTTCGATTGTAGGAGGCTCAAACTATCACGTGTCTTAGGTGGTATGTCCAAAATCTTTATAGAGTAGGAATCGATTTCGTGCAAAACCACTGAGAGTTTCTCTCGATTACGGACCGCTCCAGTGGAACCTCAGTGTGACTTTGTAGATTCTTTAGTTAAATGAGGTTAATAAAATACATGGCATAATATACCCCTCATTGGATTGGTTGAATCAAAGTTAGGAACCTGAGAGTGTACCCTTGAGCAGAAGGAAGAGTGGAACATGAGAAATCAAAATGAAATATTTCAGATTATGCATAAATTGTTATTTCATTGACATGATGTATTGTAGCATGTTTATCCTGTAATATGAATGCAAGTATGATTAGTTGTGTAAATGTGATCTATGCTTAATTTTAATATTGTGATGCATGATTTAGATGATATATGAAAATATATCAATGTTTATTTATGTGATTGAAATATTTGTATACATGTGTTTTGGTGATTACCTAGTGAGAGTGTGGACTTATGCCTCTACTTATAATATTTCAGGTAATGAGTAGACTGGAGGGTGATGATAGTTGGTTTGGGGTAGCCTAAAGAGGGTCACAGTTCTTTAAGGCTTTGAGAGACTTAATATTTTTATTATTTGGTTATTTGATTAAGTTTCGTAAACTCTGTTAATTTTGAGACTGATATTTAATTTATTTTTAATGCAAACTATGGTTTGATTGAATTATTCTAGTCTTAATTGTGTGTGTGTTGTATCTGTAACCCGCCCAAGGCTTGAACCATATTTAAAAAAGAGTTTTCGCAATGTTCTTGAAAATCATGTAAAGGGGTTTTAAAAAAAATCCTTAAATTTTCGGTTTCAAAAATTGGGGCGTTACATTCTCACTTTGGAAGACCTATATACGAACTAAATGGTGGGCTAGACTGACACAACCCTGGACAGTTACCTGAGTGGCTATCATCTCTATTCCAGCATGTTTTCAACAGAGGTAACGATTGAATTTGAAAAATATTAAAACACAAAACTTTTAGATAATATTGTTAGCAATCTAATGCAATAAAAATTAGAATTTTTTGAGTTTGGAAGACCCGAATATAGACTAAATGGCAGACTGGACTGACACAACCCTGAACAGTCACCTGAATGGTTGTTCTCTCTGTTCTAACATATTTTTAACAGAGATAATGACCTAATTTGGGAAAGAATAAAACATAAAAAATTTAGATAAAATAATTAGTCATCCAACAGAATAAAAATCAGAATTTTCTGAGTTCAGATGACCTGAATACGGACTGAATGGTGGGTTGGACTCACACAACCCTGGACAGTCACCTGAGTGGATGTCCTCTCTATTCTAGCATATTTTCGATAGTGATAACTTCTGAATTTGGAAAATATTAAAACACAAAAAAATTAGATAAATTGTTAGCAATCTAACGTAATAAAAATCAGAATTTTATGAGTTTGGAAGACCCAAATATAGACTAAGTGGTGGGTTAGACTAACATAGCCCTGGATAGTCACCTGATTGGCTATCCTCTCTCTTCCAGCATGGTTTTGATAAAGATAACAACATAATTTGGGAAAGAATAAAACAATTTTTTTAGATAAAGTGATTAGTCATCTAACATAATAAAAAATAGAATTTTCTGAGTTCAGATGACCTGGACAGAGACTGAATGGTGGGCTGGACTGATGCAGCCTTGGACAGTCACCTGAGTGACTGTCCTATCTGTTCCAACATGTTTTTGACAGAGATAACGACCAAATTTGGAAAAGAGTAAAATAGATTTTTTTAGATAAAATGATTAGCCATCCAACTCAATAAAAATAAGAATTTTCTAAGTTCGGATAACCCGGATACTGACTGAATGCTAGGCTAGACTGATGCAGCCTTAGACAGGCATCTGAGTGACTGTCCTCTCTGTTTTAGCATGTTTTCGATAGAGATAATGGCTGAATTTGTAAATAAGTAAAACAAAAGGATTATTGGAGAGTTCGATAGATTTTCAATAAGGTAAACCACAAAATTTTTTGACTTCAGACGACAGAGTTATGATCAAAATACTAACAGTGGGTCTTCTTAGACAGAATTTCGAGTTACACCAAAACATTCATAAAACATTACAAATAAAAATTTATATTAATCTGATTTTAGTTTTATTGTTTATAGTTCGACCTGCACAAAAACACTTCTAAAAGTATTTTCTACAATGTAAAGATCCCTTCCTCCATAACCTAACTTCAGTTAGTCCAAAACAAATAAGTATTGCAAAACTAAGCCAAAAACCAAAAATTGCATATACATAGATATATATGTTACACATTTTTTTTTCCAGATTATCTAGCATAACATTTTATCAAGACAAAATTTTACCCATTCCATAAAGCTAGAGGAAAATATAGATTTTGCAGCCATTAATTTTTTTGACAAAGCCTAACTCGAAACAAGCCTAACACATGCCACTACCGCATAGAAGGGGTCGACACCTACCTTGATTCGCAAAGTCCAACAAGTACAATCCCCAGACGCTCCTAGACATACCTTTTAGCGTGATTCTTCAGCAGTTCTCCTCCTTAAAATTGTCCAGAACAAAAACACAATGAGAAAAAGGCAAGAAAAAATTAGAAAATCATTTCCTAAGAATAACAAAACACAAGAGAAAATGGAGACGGAAGATTCGACCTACTCGAATGGACTAGACATTCACCCTTAGGCTGGGTGTCTCCGAAAATCTCCACCAACCAAACTCCCTAGCTGGTGACCTCCTCAACTGCACCCACTATGGCTGAAAAGGTGAGTGGTACCGCCCAATGATCCAAAAATTCTACCAGCAAAAATGGGTTGATGCTAAGAGAGAGAGAGAGAGAGAGAGAGAGAGAGAGAGAGAGAGAGAGAGAGAGAGAGAGAGATTTGAGAGTTGAGGAAATGAGAAAGAGAGTGAGGGACGGTTGGATGCCCCCCTCTTCTCCTTCTCTCTATGGCAAAAAGCCCCCCCTCCTTTCCTCTCTATCATTATTTTTTTTTAACATTTATTATTATTATTTTTTAATCCAATAAATGGATTGGCCAAAATGGGTTGCACAACTTCTACTCCTATATGGGAGTAGCAGCTTGCTGTTGCCAATGTATGCAGACCAAGATTTGCATGCATTGTCCCCAGAAAAGGTGGAATTGCTAATTTCTTTTTATGTTTTAAATCTTCTTTTTTTTTTCTAATTTTTGAATGGCTATAGGGGTGGCAAAGGGGGTTCCTATCACTCAAGTGAGCTCACTGCATAAGCTAGGGGTTAACAATGCATGCAGACCCAACTCTGCATGCATTGGCCCAAGAAGAGGTGGTTTTGAATGCCTCTTCTCACTTTTAAAACCAAATTTTCTACTTTTTAAATCACCTCAATCTACAAAATAATTTTAAAAACCCTACCTTAGTCAAAACCTAGTCAAAGTGCATGAGACCAATATGGGTCTCATGTAGTTGACCTGGCTGGTCAACAAAGGTTAGAATGACTATATTCCTTAGGGTCAAAAATACCCCTAAAAGGCTATGAAATTACTTGAATTGCCACCAGAACTTGTCGAGGGTGTTCTGAAGTCAATTCAAGTATGATTTTGATGAAATAAAAGTAAAAAATCATTGAAATTTCATTATAAATTCATATCCCTAATTCTGAATTTGTTTTTGAAAGAAAATTACTTGAAAATTAGGGTTTTTACATTCTACCCTCTAAAAAAAAATTTGTCCTCAAAATTTTACCTGAATAATAAAGGATATTGAATTCACATGTCTTCCTCGGGTTCCCAGGTGCACTCTTCCAAACCATGATATTGCCATCGCACCCTAACCAAAGGAATCACCTTGTTCTGCAAGACTTTTTCTTGTCGATCGACAATCTCAACCGGATTTTCCTCTACTGTCAAGTCTTCTTGCACCTCTAGGTCTGCATAATCGATCACATGGGAGGGGTTATCAACACATTTTTGCAATATAGACACATGAAATACATTATGAATCTAAGCTAATTGCAGTGGCAAAGCTATCCGGTATACAAAACTACCAATCCATTCCAAAATCTCAAACAGTCCAACAAACCTTGGACTCAACTTGCCCTTCTTTCTGAAGCGAAAGATGCTACGGGAGGGCAAGACCTTCACAAAAATATGGTCTCCCACCTCAAAAGTTAGTGAGTGATGCCTTCTATCTACATAACTCTTCTGCCTGCTCTACGCCATGAGCAACCTCTAACGAATCATCTGCCCTTGGTCTATGTAATGCTGAATAATCTCTGGTGACTCTATCGCTCGTTCACCAACCTCGCTCCAACAACTAGGAGAAAGACAAAGCCTTCCATACAAAGCCTCATACGGGGCCATCTGAATACTCGTATGGTAGCTATTATTATATACAAACTCTGTAAGTGCAACATGTCAATCCCACTCTTCGAACCACTCTAAAATGCAAGCACGTAGCATATCCTCCAAAGTCTGAATAGTCTTCCCTGACTGACCATATGTCTGAGGATGAAAAGCTGTGCTAAATTTTAAATTTTTGCCAAGCGCACTCTGCAACTGCTCCAAAAATTGAGAGGTAAATCAAGGGTCACGATCTGATATAATAGATCGCGGAACACCATTGTAAGACCCGCAATTTTTCAGTTCAAACTCTAAATAAATTCTGGAGGCATTTTTCAGTGGAAAATAGCATTTTTATTGTAAAGCAAATCAAACTGATTCCTGCGACCCAAATATACTTAGGATATTCGTATCTTCACGAATATATGCTCAAGCACTCTGGAAGCCATAACTTCTTACCTGAACGAAATCAAGAGATTCGTACTAGCCAACTTTCTTAGTTACGTCAATACGAAGATAATGGTCTACTTAGAATTTTTCGGAAAAAAATGTTGGAAACTCTACTTTTTGTGGGACCCACGAAAATATTGGTGGAACCCATAGAAATATTTCTCAAAAAATATTCTAGAATATTCCAGAGCCTTCCAGCACCTTCCAGGGAATATTCTATGGAATATTCCTTCTGGATAAGATCAAATAGTCAGATGGATAAGATCAAAAGTAATTTCTGAAAAAGCTATGGACCAAAATGGAAATTCTGAAACTTGGGGCCCAAGTTTCAGAATCTATAAATAGGGGTGCTCTCTCTCTCTAAAAATCGCCACCCCCCTTCTCTCTCTAGAAAACCTCCCCTACCTAGCCTAGCCCACCTAACCTGGTCTGAGCCTGCCTGACTTGGTCCTAACCCATCTGACCTGGTCCTAACCCACCTGACCTAGGTCTGAACCCACCTGACCTAGCTCAAACCCAGTTGACTTGACTTGAACTTGGTTTGGTTCAAAGTCAAAGTCCAAGTCCTTTTTCGTCCGAAGTTCAGATTTGATCCTTTTTGGAGTCGGACCTCTCGGAGGACGGATTGAAGCATTTGAAGCATCGAGGAGTTGTTTCTTCCTCAAATTGAAGTAAGTTCGCTTCATTAATCCATCTCTCTCAAGTATTTGATTGTTTGTATATAGCATATACTTTCTAAAGTAATATCTTGCTTTAGTTCTTGGTTGAGCTCCTTTTGAACACTTCGGTGTTCACCTGCTTGCCTCGCAACTATCGTCGGATATATATGTTCAAATACGCAGTATATGCGTTCTTAAAAATGGTATCTTGCCCTAGTTCTTGGTTGAGCCCTTCAGAACACTTTGGTGTTCACCCGCTTGCCTCGTAACTATCATTGGATGCGAATCTAGGTGTATATCTGCTGATTCTGCCGACGCGTCCTATATCACACATGCCATGTAATTTACCTTTGCCGTCACGTTGTATGATGCCAAGGCTCATGCTTTCTGCAATTTCCGATTACTGCACTTCCGATTATGCATTTACTTACGTCGTCGTGTTGAATGACACCAAGGCTTCTGCTTTCTGCAAATATATATGTAGAATATTTCGTTCAGTTACACACCCTGAACAATAGTATATGCATTTCCTTACGTCGCCGCTGTATAAAGCACAAGCTTCTGCTTATACTAAATATATGACGCGTAAATGAGCGTTCAAATGGAGACCAACTCCAAATCGCCAATGTGATCCCCTTACCGCTCCTCGTTCAAGATTCTGCTTGGCGAATGAAGCCCCTATTGGAAAGACTTCGCTTTTTGGCAAAATGCTCTTTACGTAAAGACTAAGTCAATTACGTATGGCTTGGCTATAGCCTAGGGTTCCTGCAACCTTGATGGATGCAAAGTACGCACAACGGTGCACATCCATTTCCCGAGTTAAGCGTAGCGATTTCCCACCAAAGAGGGGAGATGCCGCTGAAATGAATAAAAGAAATGCATGCTTTCCCTGTTAAAGAGAGAAAGTGTTGCTGAATTTTTTAAAAGCTAAGAATAGCTCAGAAAGAACGTAGCAGGATACTCCGTCATATAGCGGAGTGCTACCCAGTTCATAGACCACCTTCTACGATGTAGAAAGGTTTGTCACACCACTGCCGATAGAGCAGGTGAGGTGCTGACGGAATGGTTGGCAAAAGAGCTGCCAGAACCAGTTAAGTGGCACAGCAATGCTGTTTGTTGGAACGATGTCAGAATGACTCGTCTCTCTGATACCTGTAAGGGCACCGTACTTGTAAGAGCCGTTACGCCAAAGTAGTGGTAGCGCCTTGACGAGGTCCTGAGCTCGTTGCGTAAAAGTACGCCAAGTAGCCGATCCGTAGAGATCGAGTTATGTGCATGCTCCTTGTGAATTATCAGACAACCAGACTCATAAGGGTCGCTGAGCCAGAGTGTGTTTTTTCCACTGAAAGGGGTGAAGTGCTCGTCAAGGCCGAAGTGCCGAGAGCAGAGTTAAGCATGCATATGAATAAAACCTTTGTTCCTCGGTGAAAGCCGTGTGGTTGATTGGGGTCGGGTACATACTTCTCAAAGGCTGCCCTATAGGCATGCAATGTTCGCCAAGTAATTGTAAGACCGACAGACCCCTTTCAGAATTTCTCACCGAGGAAGACGGTGATGGCGCAACCTTGAGTGACATATATTTCACCCAAACCTGATAGAGTTCATTGATGACCTCCGTCACTCAGAGGTATGGAGGTCGTGGTTATCCTTAAATATCTAAGGATTGAACCCAAGTACTGCAGTGGCAGAATGCATTCGAATACCTAGTAAGGATCTCTTCTGGTATGTTGTACCGTCCTACTAGGGGGATGGGGTCAACAGGCCTCTGAGGTATCTAAAATACATAGAATAATCAACCCCCAGATCGTCGCGTTGTTGCCCAGATATGAGTCCCCTAAGCCCAGGGGGAGGTGCAATTATCAAAACAAAGCATTAGCTTAGGTACAATGATACTTTAAATGTATACGTGTATGGACGTTGTTGAGTCAGTCCTGCATAACCTTTGTGAAGGTGTCATGGTCGGTATACTACTGGACCAATTGGGAAAGAACCCAATTAATATCCGTACGACTAAGCGAAGCTCAGAGAGTTGTCCTTAGATTCGTAGGATACGGAGGTGCCAAGCATAAAGGCTTGAGATAGACATCCATTCGTGACTCTGAAGAGGTCAGAGCTAAGTCGTAGAGACTTGAGTGGTTATTCCAACTCACAGCTCTGAAGAGGCTTATGCGAAGTCATGAAGACTTGCGTGGACGTTCAACCCATAGCCCCGAGGAGGCTCTTGCGATATACGCTAAGTCTTGGAGGCTTGAGCATCGTTATTACGAATTGCGACCCTGAGTGGTCTATGCATTTACTTGAGTTGTATGGACGTGTGATTGCTTGCTTACCAGACCATCAGTGGTTTTGACCCCGTTTAATGGGGATTTCAGGTGTTGGACCTGCGTTGCGATATGCGGAGCAAGACGGCATCGAGTTCCAGGGTTTCTCTAGACAGAGTTGTACTGCTTCCTTTTATTGAACCTATACTGCTTTTTCAAGCAGTAATGTTGTAATAAACATGTGGTTTTCAATAAAATGAAACACTTTGGTGGTCAATGAGTTGCTTGGCCACATACAAGCAACGTGCTCGGGGTTTTCTAAAACTGACGACTCATTATTGTCTGATTCCGCTGCTAAAAGTTTTTCTAAGTTCTGCTGCAAAGAAAAAAAAAAGAAATTCATGAAAATTTTAACTTAGCTTTGTTTTGAAAATCCGAAGCGTTACAACCATGCAAGCAAACAATCTCATCAATGTACAATTTGGCTACCTTCTCCAAAGATCTATTCCTGCTAATCGACAAGAAATGAGATGATTTTGTCAATTTATCCACAATCACCCATATTGAGTCATTACCTCTATAGGTTCTTGGCAAACCAACGATAGAATCCATCGTGATGTCTGGTGTAACTTTTGTGAAAATAGTTTTTAAAACAATTTTTCAATAAAACTCTCATGTAAACTATATATCAAATAATAAAAATAAACCAACTTACACTAGTGGTAAGACCAGGTCGAACTCAGGGAACAGAATAAGACAATGCACAATTCACTTTATCAATACCTCAAAAATAAAAAAATTACAATGACTATAAAATAACAAATAATAAAATCCTAATCTAAACTATGGGACTCCAATGTCAGCTGAAGAGGCCACAAAATTGATCTTCACTACCTGCCCTCCTCCTTATGAATTTGAACCTGCAAAATAACCTAAGCTATATAACTAAAATAACAATGTTAGTACTTAATACATTTAGCACCAAAAGAATTAAGGAAACAATGAATGACTAATTGAGATAATTAACAACTAAATATCTAACTAATAAAACATTAAAATTATAATTAATCGAATGTAATTAAACTAATGCTACTACTAATAACTACAACTACACTACACTAGACAACTAACTATTAAATATACTACAAAGCAAGTAAATCATGAAACTAAACAACTAATTAAATAATTAACTAAATTAATCGAAACTAATTTACTAACTTCTGATAAAACAACAAAATCTAATCTAACTACAAATACTTAAAAAAATAACAGAGTTAAAAATTAAAACCTAATTCTAAAGAAAATTACTAAACTACCCTAAATACTAGTCAAGCAGGACACTTCAGGACATATTTTGGGAAATTGGAAGTTTAAAAATGTAACCGAGACCAGATGGCCGTGAATTTTTATAGAGAAATTGTGGAAACACTCAAGGATCAGACCCAATTTACAGAGTTCAAAAATTCTTCCAAAATCTTCAAAAAATGATTTTTGAATTTATGGAAATGCCCCTTTAGACAACAAACTCTAGAAAACCAGTTTTCAAAATCAATTTAATTACCTGACCAAATCAGCATAAAAAATTATGAAATTTGGCAGAGACATAGTAGACATGCTGACAAAATCAGTGCAAAACTTTTAGGTCAAAACTTATTGAAAACATACATGAAATGATGACCTTAAGTTGGCTGAAAATGCAAATTCTACAGAGTTTACTACTTTGGTTTTGCTTGACTAATTAATTCACTAAAAATATAAAAAAATAACTAATTAATCAAAACTTAATTAATGCTAAAAAGAACAGAAAGTGCACGAATTTAAACCTAATCTAAAATAGAGAATTAAATGGAATAATTAAGAACTAAAGCAATAACAACTATCTAACTAGTTAAGCTACTATTACACTAACAACTAAGCATTAATCAATAAATTCTAAATAACTAAATAACTTAAATAAACTAAACACATTAACTAATCAAAAATTAAATACTAAGGAACTAAGCAAGAAAGAAATATCAATGTCATGAAATCAGCACAACTATAATATGTAAAACTAAATTATTTAATGAAATACACAACTAATTAAGCTATGCATAGACTAACAAACACCTAGACTAAGCAAAAAATTCATGTAACTTAAACAATCAAAATAAACTAACGTGAGGTACTTCACATATACTATACTAAATTAATCTTGAATTTAAAGATGCAATTTAAAGCAAACCTATCTTAAAACAATTTAACACTAACTTAAGTTAACTAAACCTAATTAGGGCATAAGGGGTGATTTTTGAATTGATATGGGAATTGATTCCTCGCGCTCCTGAGTGGACCCACTATAGCTAATTTGACTTACTAAAAATAAAAGATTAATTTGAACTAATAATTAAAAGAAGCAATTAAATAAATTACTAAAATTAAGCTAAGAAACAAGAAAGGCAAGGTTGAAAACATTTACCTATGCTAAAGACCTCCTAAATGAGTTACCAAAATAAAACTTTCTCTAATTACAACCAAAGGAATAAAATCTGGAAATTAACCTCAGCATTCCAAACAATAAAGCAATTAAAACTTCAAGAAAAATATGACTCACTTGCCTTAATTGACATCCTACACGATTTTGAATGAATCGTACTCACTAACCCTAATTACAACCAATCATGTGAAATAAGGAAAATACTATACTCAATTCAAAGTAAGGATCTAATCCTAAGAATTAAAATGGAAACTAACCTAAGTCTTAGGAAACTACAAATTACTTACCTAAAATACACTACATGATTTTCAAAACCCTAATTCAAAGTCAAATCTTGCTAAAAAAATGAAATGCAAAAATATTTATGCTAACCTAATATACTAATTACAATCAACAGGAGTGTTTCACAAAGATGTAAAGTTTATCTACCTTACTTTATTTTTTGAAACAACAGTACCTTGTGCCAACATTATGCATGTGATTATCTTGAATCACATTCGCTATCGGGGTATCTACATGTCTCGCATGACTCGATACCGGCCTCGATAGACGGGATACAGGTTTCTCAACAGAACACCCACTAAGAAGTTCACTCGCTCCCGACTAAACTCTTGTCGCTATAGAGAGAGTGGTAAATGATCCTTGCATCCTCCACAAGGATGCCTTTAAGGCATACGCAAAGAGCAAGAACCTGCGCGTCATCTGCAATAGCAAGGCAATACCAACACATATGCAAAAGCAAGAGCCTAGGCGTAGAGCGCGACTGTAAGGTAAAGGCAGTAAGCAGAAGTGCAACGCTAAATCTCGTCGCGATGCGTGACGGCAAGTAAAAACTGATAGAAAGGTAAAGAGCAAGGATTGCGAAACTACATCCTTGAGTGAAGTGCGTACTCGTATATATATATATATATATATATATATATATATATATATATATATATATATATATATATATATATATATTCATTTAATGGCCGTTTTTAGTTTAATTGAACTTAATTCAATTATCCAAGTCTTCCATGCAATCTTCCCCTACCTTGGAGGGTTACGAGCTTGCTGATGTCTGCGGATATACACGATTAATGGCTCGGGTCGCGAAGCGCGAGTGAGATCTGTTGTAGCTACAAATATGCGATATTAACATGCAAACCTAGACAAAAGCAAAAGCAAGGCAAAGACTCGACTTCTCCGATACATAGAGCTGGGGCCAACTGTCCCAAATGACTCGAAAAAAAGGATGGGGCAGGGCCAAATGAGCCTTGTCGCCTAAAGAGGGATGTAGTCAATGCGAGCCGATGACTCACGTTTACTAGGAATTCCTCGCTGGAGACCAACAATTGTAATGATCTGTCCCCATTACGATGTAGCTTCCAAAGATTCCCCGGGCCTGTCGACCAAGGGTATAGGCTCGCGCACAAAGGGGCAGGGGGGGTGTTATCGTCGCAAAATTTTTCCCGTCTTCCCTATCCTTGCGGAAGAGAGAGGAAAATGCTTTCGCGATTCAAACTTGACCGGATTTTGGAAATTGTTTTGAAATTACTCGCCTCCATTTTGAAAATTGCGGGAAAATCCATGGGATGGGGCTCGACCTGTCGGTACGAGGTTCGACCGTTCCTGCCGCCTTTAACAGGGGTAATCGAACCAAGGACCCAAAATTGTGCTTGACTTAGTGAAATTGACGAAATTGCGTTCTATCCTAAATGCACAGAGAATTCAGGCATGTGCTATGAGAATTTTGTAAATGTAAATTGAAAAATATGATGTATGCTTAGAAAATATTTGAAGTTGGAAAGCATTTCTCAGGAAAAGATAGAAATCAATCTCTCAAAAAAACTCAGACGAAGAAGGTTTGAAATCTCGAGAAAGTTTATAAAGAGTTGGAAAATCTTGAAGAAGTGAAAGTCTTGAGAAAAATCTTGAGAAAGTTTATAAAGACTTGGAAAATTATGAAGAAGTGAGACACTCGAAAAAATCTCGAAAAAGTTTATCAGATTTGAAAATCATGAAGAAATGGGAATCTTAGGAAAATTTTGAGAAAGCTTAGAAAGACTTGGAAAAATGAGAATCTCAGGAAAATTTTGAGAAAATTTATAAAGACTTGGAAAACTATGAAGAAATAATAATCTCGGGAAAATGGAAGGAATTCTTGAGAAAAGATGAACTTTTTGAAAAGGAAAATACTTATCGGGAAAACTCAGACTTTGAGAATTTTCTTAGGAAAATGAGGGAAAATTTATAGGAAAGATTCATTGGAGAAGGAAATTCAAAACTTAGGAAATTGAAATCCTGGGAATCTGGTTTTTTGAAATATCTGAAAATCAATTTGGATTTTTGAGAAAATGAGAAATTCCTTTGAAAAGAATCTTAAGGAAATAACTTTTTAAGGAAAATCAGAGGAAAACATTTGATTTGGGAAATCCAACTCCGAATATCATCATAGTTTCTTGAGAAAATCGATTCCATGAAGTGAAAATCTTTTTAGAAAATCATGAGAAAAACAAATGATGTAGATGATGTGAATGAATGAATGCACTTTTGAAAAGATTTCTGAAAATTTTATTGGAAAAATGTGGATTAAGCCAAAGTAAATCCTTCATATATTCTGACTGTGGCCATGAATATATTCAGGGTTTATTTGAGTTAATTCACAATATTTTGAAAACATTGGAAATATGAGGTGCATTTTCAAGATAGCCTAAGAGTGTAGGCTCAATGTGACTGGTAGAGAGATGATGGATCTGGGTCTCGTCCATATTTCGACTAGGGCTGTAAATATGGACTCCACCGAGTTCATCAACTCTCTAAGAGTTGGTGCACGTGCCATTCGTGTTCATCCACGGTGGGTTTTGAAAATTGAAATATATGCATCATAGAATCAGGATATTACTAAAATCAAACTATATGAGATGCGGCCTAATCTAAGCAGTAAAAGTAAATCTTATTCCAAGGTTTACATCGGATTGTTACATTGCATAACATAAAGTAAAAGAAAATTGAAATGGAGCCAAAGAATCAACCTCTTCTAGATTTTCCTGCAAAATGAGAGTTAGTACAAAATAAACGAGGAAATGGACATATATATATATAATATATACAACGAAGAGACATATACATATATCAAAATGCTAAAATAAGTGCTAAATGTCATGTAACGATGGAGGTGTAACTATATGAGAAAATATATGGATGTTCATACATGGAAATAAGAGCACATGAAGATATATATATATATATATATATATATATATATATAAGTACATATCTATGTATATATATATATATACATATATATATATACATATATACGTATACATATAGATAAATATATATAGATATACATATATATATAGATATATATATACATATAATGAGAAAATATGTACATACTAATGAAAATTACGTATAATAGGTAAAACCAGAAATTACAGGTATATACAGTTTCTGTAGGTGATTTCACACAACCATACTTCTCAAGTTATAATGCAATTTCCAGTAAAAATGGGTATGGGGCCTCCCTATATATCCATAATAAAGCATGCCAAAGATGGTTGGGAGATCACGATTGGATATAGAGATATCCGTTCATGAATATGGCCAAATATCAAGACTGCACACTTGCAGCAGAAAATGAATATGTGCAGGAAATGGGTTGTGGAAGCATCATGGGCTATTTCAAGGATATCATGAAAAGGATATGAAAAGCTTGGTGAATAGGTGAAAATGTCGTGGAAAATGATGAAATAATATGTATAATTGGTGCTGCAAATGGGGTGATATAGCAAACAAGAATTTAGCACTAAGTTAAGCAAAATTTCATAAAACCAAGGGTGATATTCCAGCCATAGCTTCATAAAACAGGGATTTTAACAGCAAGCTGGACAAAATCTCATAAACCGAATGATGGTGTTCCAACATAACTTCATAAAACATGAATTTGCATATCAAGCTCATAAATCAAATGATGAAGTTCCAGTCATAACTTCATAAAACAGAATTTTTGAACATCAAACTCGTAAATCAAATGATGATATTCCAACATAACTTCATAAAACAGAAATTGTAACATCAAATGATGAAGTTCCAGCCATAACTTCATAAAACAGGAATTTGCATATCAAGCTCATAAATCAAATGATGATATTCCAGCCCATAGCTTCATAAAACAGAAATTGTAGCATCAAATGATGAAGTTCCAGCCATAACTTCATAAAACAGGAATTTTAAACATCAAGCTAAACAAAAATTTCATAAATCAAATGATGATGTATTTACAAGAGTAAGAGAAAAGAAAAATACATGTAATAGCAAATACTCATGAAGGGATATATATATATAAGTATATCTATACATATATATATACATATATATATCCATATATACATATACACGTATACATATAGATAGATATACAATAGATATACATATATATAGATATATATATACATATAATGAGAAGACATATATGTTTGATGGAAATTCCACATAATGGGTAAAACCAGAAAATACAGGTATATACATTTTCTGTAGGCAATTTTACACAGTCATATTTCCCAAATTACAACATATTTCGCAACAAAATCAGGTATGAAGCTTCCCTATATATCAATAATGAGGCATGCAAAATATGGTCAAGAGATCATGAACGGATATGGATATATCCGTTCATGAACATAGCCGATTGTTAAGACTGCACTTCTGCATAAAAGAGGAGTATGGATACATATGGAATGAAGAGCTACTGAAATATACAGGTGGTCGATGGAAATTAGAACTATTATGCTAATGTACAGAAATTTTCACATATATACAAGGGAAACTTTAAGGTAATATGACATGAAATAATCACTATAGAGATGTAAAAAAAAAATTCTGCAAGATATTAAGTGCAGGAACTAACATAATAACATGCATATGTTAGATGACCAACAAATTATACCTCCTGAGCTTATTAAACTTATAGGATCAATCTTACCTAAGCTAAATTCTATCACATAACATAAACTTGACCCTATAACAGACATAAATTTGAGCCCTAGCACCTCAACATCCAATGATCTATGCAAGGACATGAAAGGTGATGCTAAATTCCAGTATGGGAGAAGGTCTACAAAAGATAACTTCCTAAGCAATCCTATGCTGACAAACCTCAGAATCCACTGATCAAGATGTGGACATATCTAGGAAGGCGTTGTCAGAGTTGGTCTTTTCAGAAAGCTGATCACAGCAGATAGTGAAGAGTTACAATGTAAAAGTGGTATATCAAGTGTTTGAGTACCATTTCTACAGCAATGAGCAGGTCACGGATCTCACAGTCAAGAGGGAATTAGCAGTAACGACTTCATCAAATACGTGGTTCTTCTCAGGATATATATGGTATCCTTAACGCTTTCTAGGAAACTGAAGTATGCCATGTATGTATCCTCAGGAAGAAAGTTGATGGAAAATATCAATCAAATCAGAAAAACCTCCAAGCAAGGGATAACCAGGGGACTGCCATATGAATCCAAGAAATAAATACTATAGGTCCAAGGTCTGTGCCTTAAACCATTAACTGCAATTTGAGAAAACAAGTTTTTGGGACACAGAACAGTGATGACCCACAGGAGAAATAAGTTGATTCAAAAGAAAAAATTGCCAAAGGAAGACAAACAGCAAAACCATATTTTTCTTGGGATTTAGAGAGAACAAGTAATTCTAAAAGTATACCTCTTGATTGGCTGGTGCTGATGAAACGTGATTCCTCTGTGGCTGGACTGTAGAAAAGGGTAAGAACGTTGCTGGAGATGATGAGAAAGTGGACGGCTAGGACTGAAGAAGAAGCACGTTGGCTGGGACTGAAGAAGAAGCACGTTGGCTGGGCTGGTTTTCCTACTGATAGGCTGAAGAAAATGCAGAAACTGGCTGGATTGAAGGGTGTGCGGCAACTTCTGGTGGGTTGAAGAAAGGCTGAAACGCAGATGTTGGAGATGGCTCCCTCTTTTGCTGGTGGGCTGGAGGAGATGCAGATGGCTGGAGGTGGATCTCCTGCGGCTAGAGCTGAAGAAGGATCGGATGTTGATGGTGCTGAAGGCAGGATGAAGACGTGGCTGGGCTCCGGCTGAAGATGGATCTCGATCGCAAAATAGCTGGGGCTGAAGAAGGTGAAAACGCCCCTCCCCACCTTGAGAGCCTCCTGCAAAAACCGAAAATCCAATTCAAAAAAATCCCCCCCCCCCCCCCCCCCCGTGAATGCCCTGTCCCCCTCTTTTTTAAAACTTTACCTTCTCACAAGAAAACGCAGCTCTCCCTTCCGTTACAATTTTTTTTTTTTTTAAAAACTTTTGAAATTTTTGTAACTGAATTTTGAAAACTCGTCGTTTTAGGGTCTGGGCAAAATCTTAGGTTTTTAAAATCATTTTGGGTTTGTTGATCTAAGTCTTAGATAACTAAGCATTTTAAGCAAGTTCGGCTGTGATTTTTTTTTCTTTTTTCTTTAAAACTGTTTCTAAAAATGAATAGTGATATCATAAAAAAAAATTTAATGATAATAATAAATGGGAGATGCCACCTCAGCCATCTTTAAATTTTTTTTTTTTTGAAAATAAAGCTTTATTTTATTTTATAAAATCTTTTATTTTAAAATGTGGTGCCACATGTGTGTGGGCCCACTAACTAAAATATAAATAAATAAATATTGATAAATTAAAAAGAAAAATTTGCAAAATGAACTTTGGGTGGGTCCCGCTTGAGAATAGGAAACTTACCTAGGGGTCTTAGTATGATGCTAGTTTAAAGGTGGGTCCCGCTCGAGATAAAACATTATTTATTTTCAAGAATTTGGAAAAATTGGTTTTTCAGGACAAAAATATAGATAAAATAAATGTAAAATTTTTTGTAAGGAGATTTAAAATCTTTTTGCAAAAAAATTTTGAGATAAAATCTTTAAAATCAATAACCAAATATCCAGATTGTTTTTCTTGAGAAAAAATTTTGTAATTCAAAGTCCTGGGGGTAAAATGGGAAAATTTGGTAATTTTGAATACCCAGGGTTTTAAAAATCGGTTTTTAAAAGTTTAAAAATCAAATCTGGATTGACAATTTTGAAAATCAGGAGTTCTGGATCTCAAACTGACATGTTATGCAATGAAATGATGCAAAGTATTCATGCAATGCGATGCAAAGACATGTTTCAGTGAAATGCCACTCTGAGCTCGGACTTGGAAATTCTAACTTTTTGTCCAGAAAGAGGATTTTGAAATTTTGCAATTTGAAGATGTCTCTGAACCTAAATATAGAAATTTTGAGGCTCAAGAGTGAAATTTAGGACTTTCTGCCAGGTTCAATATTTAAAAATGACTATTTTGCCCTTCATTGCTTCTGGAGAACTGAAATGTGCCGATTAAGGGCAATGTCAAGAATATGAGTGAAAATTTGGGGTGTTTACAGGGGGCATCGGCCCCTGCTGGCAAACAAAAAGGCAGGGGCCGATGGCCCCTGCTGGCGAACAAAAAGGCAGGGGCTGATGGCCCTTGTTGGCAAACAGAAAGGCAGGGGCCGATGGCCCCTGCTGGCACACAGAAAGGCAGGGGCCTATGGCCCCTGCTGGCAAAAAGAAAGGCAGGGGCCGATGGCCCCTGCTGGCACAATTAAAAGGGGCAAAGAGGAGGGGCTCGACCCCTCCCCTGCTGTAGCAGAGAGCAGGGAAGAGGGCTCGGCCCCTTCCCTATCGTATAGAAGCAGGGAAGAGGGGCTCGGCCTGTAAGACTCACAATTTTTCAGAAAATATCTGAATAAAATTCATGAGGCATTTACCGGTAAAAATAGCATTTTTTTTCTTAGAATGCGAAACAAATCAATTCCTGCGAGCCAATTATACTTAGGATATTCGTCGAATCGCGAATATATGCTCAAACACTCTGGAAGCCATAACTTCCTACCTGAACGAAATCAAAGGATTCCTGCGAGCCAACTTTCTTAGTTACGTCAATACGAAGGGAATGGCGTACTCAGAATTTTTCAGAAAAAAATCGCCGGAAACCCGAAATTCTTGCGGGACCCACGAAAATATTGGTGGGACCCACAAAAATATTCCTCAGAAAATATCTGGTGGAACCCACAAAATATCCCATGGAAATATCTAGGTGGGCCCCACACCAAGAAACCTCTTCGAATTAAAAAGAAACCAAGGGGGTAGAAGGGGCATGGAAAAACCCAAGAGGAGGTGGGCTTGGGCTATAAATAGCCCTCCCCACTCTCTCTCTTCTCATAAAAATCGACCCCCCCTCTCTCTCTTGCCTTCTCTCTCTCTCCTAAACCTCCCCTACCTAGCCTAGCCCACCTGAGCCCACCTGACCTGGTCTGAGCCTGCCTGACCTGGTCCTAACCCACCTGACCTGGGTCTGAACCCACTTGACCTGGTCCAAACCCAGTTGACTTGACTTGACTTGAACCTAGTTGGGTTTAAAGTCAAAGTCAAAGTCCTTTTTGGTCCAGATTCCGGTTTGGATTTCTGAACCCAGACTTAGCCTACTTGAGCTGAGTTCGAACCTGCTAAACCCAGTTGACTTGGATCGAATCCTGTTTGGTTCAAACCACTTAGGTTGAGTAGCTTGACCTGCTCTACCTCTTTCTCAACTAAGTCAGCTTCATCTGACTTAGTCTGACCTCTTGAAGGAAGGCTCGAAGCCAAAGAAGCAACCCGGAGCCATTTCTTCCTCGATTTGAAGTAAGTTCGCTTTATTAAACCATCCCTCTCAAGTATTTGATTGTTTGTATATAGCATATACTTTCTGAAGTAGTATCTTGCTTTAGTTCTTGGTTGAGCCCTCTAGGACGCTTCGGTGTTCACGCGCTCGCCTCGTAACTATCGTCGGATATATATGTTCGAATGCGCAGTATATGCGTTCTTCAAAAATAGTATCTCGCCCTAGTTCTTGGTTGAGCCCTCTAGGACACTTCGGTGTTCACTCGCTCGCCTCGTAACTATCGTTGGATACAGATCTAGGTGTATATCTGCTGATTCTGCCGACGCGTCTTATATCACACAGGCTATGTAATTTACCTTTGCCGTCGCGTCGTATGATGCCAAGGCTCCCTGTTTTCTGCATTTCCGATTATTGCATTTCCGATTATGCAATGTATTTACTTACGCCGTCGCGTCGAACGATGCCAAGGCTTCTGTTTTGTTATATATGTAGAATATTTCATTCAGTTACACACCCTGAACAATAGTATATGCATTTCCTTATGCCGCCGCTGTATAAAGCACAGACTTCTGCTTATACTACATATATAGCGCGTAAATGAGCGTTCAAATGGAGACCAAACTCCAAATCGCCAATGTGATTTCCTGACCGCTCCTCGTTCAATATTCTGCTTGACGAATGAAGCCCCTATTGGAAAGGCTTCATCTTTTTGGCAAAATGCACTTTACGTAAAGACTAAGTCAATTACGTATGGCCTGGCTATGGCCCAGGGTTCCTGCAACCTTGATGGATGCAAAGTACGCACAACGGTGCGCATCCATTTCTCGAATTAAGCGTGGTGATTTCCTACCAAAGAGGTGAGATGCTGCTGAAATAAATAAAAGAAATGCACGCTTTCTCCGTAAAAGAGAGGAAGTGCTGCTGAAATTTCTGAAGAAGCTAAGAATAGCTCAGAAAGAACGTAGCAGGATACTCTGACATATAGCAGAGTGCTACCCAGTTCATGGTTTGCCCTCTACAACGTAGAAGGGTTCGTCGCACCACTGCCAGTAGAGCAGAAGAGGTGCTGACGAAATGGTCGGCAGAAGAGCTGCCAGAACCAATGGAACGGCATAATGATGTCCGTTGATAGAACGATGCCAGATCGGCTCGTATCCTTGTGCCTGCAAGGGCACCTTGCTCGTAAGGGCCGCTGAGCCGGAGTAGAGGTTGTGCCTTGGCTAGGTTTGGACTCGTTGCGTAAAAAATACGCCGAGTAGCCGATCTATTTAGATCGAGTCATATGCATGCTCATTGAGAACGGTTACGCAACCAGACTCGTAAGGGCCGAAGAGCCAGAGTGTGTTGTTTTCACCCAAAGAGGTGTGATGCTCGTGGTGGTCGAAGTGCCAAGAGCGGTGTTCTGCTTGCATATGAATAAGACTTAAGGTCGCACATACCCCGCGGTTGAAAATCGTGTTAGGGGTACCCCCTCAGTAATGACTGTGTTGGGGCGGACTGAATGGGGTCGGGTACATACTCCCGTAGTGCTAAGGCACGGGCTGCCTAAATGGCATGCAGATTCTGTCCAAGTAATTGTAAGACTGGCAGACCCCTTCAGGAATTATGCTCACTGTGGAATGACAGTGATGGTACAACCTTGAGAGACATGTATTTTACTTTGGACCTGATAGAGTCCACGATGGCCTCAGTCACTCATGGGTTTTGGGGTCGTGGTTATCCTTAAGATCTAAGGATTGAACTCAACTACTGCAAGTAGAGGATGCATCCGAATATGGGCCTAGTAGGGTTCTCCCAGTTGAAACACACTGCCCTACTATGGATAGGGTCAACAGGCCTCTGGGGTATCTAAAATACATAGAATAATCAACCCCCAGAACGTCGCGATGATGCCCGAACAATAGCTCTACCTACGTACCAAAAGCGGGAGCGGTTAATTATCAAACAATGCATTAGTTCTAGGTACAGCGATGCTTTGAATGTATGAGTGGATGACGTGTTGAGTCAGTCCTGCATAACCTTTGTGAAGGTGTCATGTTCGGTACACTACTGGACCGACTGGGCAAAGACCCGTGTTGTATCCGCACGACTAAGCGAAACTCGAGGAGTTGTTCTTAGATGCGTGGGATACGGATGTGCCAAGTATGAAGATTTGAACTAAACATCACTTTGCGACCCGAAAGAGGTCATGGCTAAGTCGTGGAGACTTAAGCGGTTATTCAAATCACAACCCTGAAAAGGCTTGCTCTAAGTCATGAAGACTTGAGCGGATGTTCAACTCATAGCCCTGAGGAGGCTCCTACGATATACGCTAAGTCTTGGAGGCTTGAGCGTCGTTATTGCGCATTGCGACCCTGAGTGGTCATTATCGTACTTGAGTTGAATGGATGTATGACTGCATGCTTACCAGACCATCAGTGGTTCTGACCCCGTTTTATGGGGATTTCAAGTGTTGTACCTGCGTGGCGATATGCGGAGCAAGGCGGCATCGAGTTCCAGGGTTTCTCTAGACAGAGTTGTACTGCTTCCTTTTATTGAACCTACACTGCTTTCCTAAGCAGTAGTGTTGTAATAAACATATGTTTTCGATAAAATGGAACACTTTGGTGGTCAATGAGTTGCTTGGCCACATACCTGCAACGTGCTCGGAGTTTTCTAAAACTGACGACTCATTGTCGTCTGATTCCGCTGCTAAAAGCTTTTGTATGTTCCGCTGCAAAGAAAAAAAAAAGAAATTCATGAAAATTTTAACTTAGCTTTGTTTTGAAAATCCGAGGCGTTACAGAATTGGTATCAGAGCATGTGTCTGAGAAACTTGGTTCAAGATCCGTCATGGTCCCGATATTGCACTGTAAGTATATGTTTTTATGCTTTTGTTCTGATCTTGGTGCATCTTTGTATAGATGGCAACTCATGACTCCCGAGGATATTGCTATCGTTGCAAGGTCATGCACGATGTGTGTATATGCCCGTACGAAGTCCAAGACTGCCAATACTGTGGCGAGGATGGGCATTCCGCCAACGAATGCCAAAGGAAATATACCGCCGGTATGGGTCGGCGGGCATCAAAGGGTCTCAAGGATGAGATTCGCGTATCAGTGGACTACATCACTCTAGTGTTGGGAGCAACCATACCCCAACATCTTCTGATGAATTACCAAGGTTGAGGGATTTTGATTTGAACTTCCCTGCGGAGGTCTATCACTCGCCAAGCTACCATCCGGCATCACATACGCCGAGCTTAAATGGCAGGAAAAAAAGAGGGGATTCTTTCTGTTCGCCGATCATTATTCCAGACTCCCAGAGTCTTGATCTTGCTGACTGGGAAAGTGGACTGGAGTCCCTCATATATCCCCAATATTCGCTTGCTAGTGCGGAAGTGCCGCCCAAGCCAAAGCTAGTAGTGCCTGCTCCAAGGCCATGTGGCAATAGATGGACCTTTTGGACTTCGTCATCATCAAAGAAATCCAAGTCTTAAAGAGACTGGTGATGTTTTGGAGTCAGTAGACTCATGTATATAGTTTCTCAATGCCTAAAGTCTGCCAGTGCGGCATGACGTTTTGTTTAAGGCGATGTTTGTGTAAATGTGATGTATATTAAGTAAATAAAGCTTTTTACTTCCATATGTACATTGAGAAACTAAAAACAAGTGCTTGTGTGTGCATAGATAAATGACTCCTACAACGAGGAGAACCACGCCAAGCGAGGAGTCCCATACGCAAGGATTCCTGTTGGAAACACTCAACAACCTGGTTACAGCCATCCGTGAAACAAGGCCAGAACCAGTCGCACCACGAAACGAGCACCTGGGAGGAGTGACTTATGAGAAGTTCCTCAAGCTTGACCCGCTAGTTTTCATTGGCAGAGCCGATCCTGAGCTCGCGGAGAGTTGGATCGAAGAGACAGAACGTGCCTTCTCGGTACTGAGAGTACCAGAAGAGAAAAAGACCAACTTTGGCACGTATCGGTTGAAAGACAATGCACGGAAGTGGTGGGATACCACTAAACTTATCCAGTTCTCACAAGTCGAAGTCATTCCTTGGACTGACTTTCGGAGGACTTTTATGGATAACTACTTCCCGTTGCATTCCAGAAACAAGAAAAAGATGGAGTTTCTGGAGTTGGAACAGGGCGGTATGAGTCTAATGGACTATACCACCAAATTTCAGAATCTAGAGCGCTACTGCTCTCGATTGTTCGAAACAGACCAAGAAAAGGCCGACAAATATGTGAATGGTCTGCGCGAAGGGCTGCGATCTCGAGTGATAACAAGCATGCCTTCGAATTTTCAGACTGCGGTAGCAGCAGCTTCAAAAATCCAAGAGGATTGGGCGCGATCTAAAGTGATCATAGCAAAGAAGCCCAAAGTGAATGGTGGGAATCGTAAAAGGACGTTCCCAAGTGGCCAGGGTTCACGACAACCCTTTCAAAAGAAGAAGTTCCAAGGAGGGAACAACACTCAACAAGTCGTGAGGCCAAGACAGAACCCAACTCTGAATGGTCAGCAGTCCAACTTCAGCTGCCCAAGGTGTCGTATGAACCACCCCGAAAAGCCATGTCCTCGTGACATTGGTGGGTGCTTGTATTGTGGCAAGATGGGCCACTTTATAAGGGATTGCGCCGAGAAGGCTGCAGATGAACATAGGAGTAATGCCGGATCTGCCGGACCCTCTCGACCAGCGCCACAACGTTCTCAGTTTCAACGACCTCCACCTAGAGTAGAACAAAGGCCTGCTGCAGGTCGTGTATATGCTCTAACGACTGAACAAGTCGAAAATGGTGACCTGATTGAAGGCACCGTACCTATTAATGGACATGCAGCTTACGTCTTGTTTGATTGTGGTGCTACTCATACGTTTATCTCTGACGATTTCACCGAACAACTCCACGCCTCGGTGCAACCGATTGATAAAATGATTGAAGTGTATAACCCGTTGGGTTCACGCACCAAATGTATCCGGTGTGTGAAAAATTTGGATATTGAGATAGCAGGGCAACACTTGCCTACTGACACCATCCTGATCGATATGATACAGTACGATGTCATTCTGGGAATGAATTGGTTGGCTCAGAATAATGCCAAGATTCTGTGTCGCGAGGGCAGAGTAATTCTATCTCGACCCGGATTGCCTAAGATGGAATACTGGTTATCCAAACCAGTTCCACAGAAAAGGCTCATATCAGCACTTAAGGTACAAAAATACCTTAGGAAGGGTTGTGTGGCCTTCCTGTTGAGTCTCTCGGTGGAAAAATCCAATGACCAACCCCTTGAGAGTTTGGAAGTGGTGCGGGAGTTTCCCGATGTGTTTCCTGAGGAATTGCCAGGACTTCCGCCACTTCGTGAGGTTGAATTTGGAATTCAATCCTTACCTGGAACAACGTCGATATCCAAAGCCCCGTATCGAATGGCGCCAGCTGAACTCAGTGAGTTGAAGTGTCAGTTGGAAGAACTGATGAAACAAGGGTTCATCCGTCCTAGTATGTCACCGTGGGGAGCCCCACTGCTGTTTGTAAACAAGAAGGATGGATCCCTTCGGTTATGCATCGATTATCGGATGCTTAACCAGGCAACTGTTAAAAATAAGTACCCGTTGCCTCGAATTGAGGACTTATTCGATCAACTCAGAACAGCGAGGGTGTTCTCCAAGATCGACCTCAGGTCTGGGTACCATCAGCTCACAGTTAAGGAAGAGGATATACCCAAGACTGCCTTCAGAACGAGATACGACCATTATGAGTTCGTAGTAATGCCCTTCGGACTCACTAATGCGCCTGCTGCCTTTATGGATCTAATGAACCGGATATTCAGACCATATTTGGATAGCTTTGTCATTGTCTTTATTGATGACATTCTCGTATATTCTGAGAACTAGGAGCAACACGTGGAGCACTTGAAAATCGTCTTGAAAACCCTTCAAGATAACCAACTCTACGCTAAGTTTTCAAAATGTGAATTTTGGCTAGATAAAGTGATGTTTCTTGGCCATGTGATCTCAAAAGATGGAATCGCCGTGGATCCTGCGAAGGTGAAAGCTGTGATGGACTGGAAGCAGCCAGAAAATATCACTGAGGTCCGTAGCTTCCTTGGACTTGCCGGATATTATCGGAAGTTCATACAAGACTTCTCCCGAATCGTCGTACCCATGACGAAATTACTAAAAAAGGGAGTCAAGTTTGAATGGACTAACCAGTGTTAGGAGTGCTTTGAGGTTCTCAAACAGAGGCTTACCACTGCCCCTGTCCTTACCTTACCTTCTGGTTAGGGAGGCTTCGTGGCTTATACCGATGCCTCGGGAATAGGTCTGGGTTGTGTGTTGATGCAGCATGGCAAAGTAATCGCCTATGCGTCACGACAGTTGAGAGTCCATGAGAAAAACTATCCAACCCACGACTTGGAGCTTGCCGCGGTAGTGTTCGCGCTTAAAATCTGGCGACACTACCTATATGGAGAGAAATTTGAGGTCATGTCGGACCATAAAAGCCTAAAATACCTCTTTTCTCAAAAAGAACTCAATATGCGGCAATGGCGATGGCTGGAATTCCTCAAAGACTACAAATTCACGCTTTCCTATCACCCTGGAAAGGCGAATGTTGTAGCAGATGCCCTTAGTTGCAAGACTGTTAGCACTCTGGTCAGCCTAACCAGACAATGGAAGTTGATGGAGGATTTCGTCAACTGGAAGCCATTTTTGGCTGATTCTGGCAGAATTCAAATGTCATGTTTAACAATCCACATTGAGTTTCTCGATCACATCGTAGCCGAACAGTTCAAGGATCCCTAGTACTTGGAATTGAAAGCTCGTGCCGAAAAGGATGACACTTTCTTCCATTTGAAAGAAGATGGAGGAATATGGATGGAAGAAAGGATTTGGGTTCCAAATAACCCTGAGCTAAGACAGGAAGTACTCCAGGAGGCTCATAATAGCAAGTACACCATTCACCCTGGAGGTACGAAGATGTTTCGAGATTTGCAGAGGAAGTAATGGTGGAAGGGTATGAAGCGTGATGTGGCTACGTTTGTCTCGAAGTGTTTGATCTGCCAGCAAGTTAAGATCGAACATCAGTGCCCTGGTGGAAAGATGCAACGGATCGAGATTCCAGAATGGAAATGGGAAGGCATTACGATGATGCAAGACCCGCAATTTTTCAGAAAATATCTGAATAAAATTCATGAGGCATTTACCGCTAAAAGTAGCATTTTTCTCAGAATGCGAAACGAATCAATTCCTGCGAGCCAGTTACACTTAGGATATTCATCGAAACGCGAATATATGCTCAAACACTCTGGAAGCCATAACTTCCTATCTGAACAAAATCAAAGGATTCCTGCGAGCCAACTTTCTTAGTGGCATCAATACGAAGATAATGGCATAGTCAGAATTTTTAGGAAAAAAATCGCCGAAAACCCGAAATTCTTGTGGGACCCACGGAAATATGGGTGGGACCCACAGAAATATTTCTCAAAAAATATTCTAGAAGATTCTAGAATATTCCAGCACCTTCCAACACCTTCCAGAGCCTTCCAGCTCCTTCCAGCACCTTCCATAGAAGGGATTCTCAGAAAAGCCCAAGGGTATAGAGGGGATTCTGAAACTTGGGGCCCAAGTTTCAGAACCTATAAATAGAGGACCCCCCCTCCTTTAGAAAATCGCCAACCCCTCTCTCTCTCCTGCTTTTCCAAACATCCCCTACCTAGCCTAGCCCACCTGAGCCCACCTCACCTGGTCTGAGCCTGCCTGACTTAGCCTGAGCCTGCTTGACCTGGTCTGAGCCTGCCTGACCTGGTCCTAACCCACCTGACCTAGGTCTGAACCTACTTGACCTAAGTCTGAACCCAGTTGACTTGACTTGAACCTGGTTTGGTTCAAAGTCAAAGTCCAAGTCCTTTTTCGTCCGAAGTTCGAAGTTGATCCTTTTTCCAAATCGAGCCTCGTTCGAAGCGTTTGAAGCAATCGGAGTCGTTTCTTCCTCAAATTGAAGTAAGTTTGCTTCATTAAACCATCTCTCTCAAGTATTTGATTGTTTGTATATAACATATACTTTCTGAAGTAGTATCTTGCTTTAGTTCTTGGTTGAGCCCTCTAGGACGCTTCGGTGTTCACGCGCTCGCCTCGTAACTATCGTCGGATATATATGTTTGAATGGCAGTATATGCGTTCTTCAAAAATAGTATCTCGCCCTAGTTCTTGGTTGAGCCCTCTAGGACACTTCGGTGTTCACTCGTTCGCCTCGTAACTATCGTTGGATACAGATCTAGGTGTATATCTGTTGATTCTGCCGACGCGTCCTATATCGCACAGGCTATGTAATTTACCTTTGCCGTCGCGTCGTATGATGCCAAGGCTCCCTGTTTTCTGCACTTCCGATTACTGCACTTTCGATTATTCATTTACTTACGCCGTCGCGTCGAACGATGCCAAGGCTCCTGCTTTCTGCAATATATTTACTTACGCCGTCGCGTCGAACGATGCCAAGGCTTCTGTTTTGTTATATATGTAGAATATTTCGTTCAGTTACACACCCTGAACAATAGTATATGCATTTCTTTACGCCGCCGCTGTATAAAGCACAGGCTTCTGCTTATACTACATATATAGCGCATAAATGAGCGTTCAAATGGAGATCAAACTCCAAATCGCCAATGCGATTCCCTGACCGCTCCTCGTTCAAGATTCTGCTTGACGAATAAAGCCCCTTTTGGAAAGGCTTTGCTTTTTAACAAAATGCTCTTTACGTAAAGACTAAGTCAATTACGTATGGCCTGGATATAGCCCAGGGTTCTTGCAACCTTGATAGATTCTGCTTGACGAATGAAGCCCCTATTAGAAAGGCTTCAGCTTTTTGGCAAAATGCTCTTTACCTAAAGACTAAGTCAATTACGTATGGCCTGGCTATGGCCAAGGGTTCCTACAACCTTGATGGATGCAAAGTACGCACAACGGTGCGCATCCATTTCCTGAATTAAGCATGGCGATTTCCTACCAAAGAGGGGAGATGCCGCTGAAATGGATAAAAGAAACGCACGCTTTCTCCGTAAAAGAGAGGAAGTGCTGCTAAAATTTCTGAAGAAGCTAAGAATAGCTCAGAAAGAACGTAGCAGGATACTCTGACATATAGCAGAGTGGTACCCAGTTCATGTATTGCCTTCTACAAACATAGAAGGGTTCGTCGCACCGCTGCCGATAGAGCAGTGGAGGTACTGACGAAATGGTTGGCAGAAGAGCTGCCGAAACCAGTTGAACGGCATAATGATGTCCGTTGATGGAACGATGCCAGATCGGCTCGTATCCTTGTGCCTACAAGGGCACCTTGCTCGTAAGGGCCGCTGAGCCGGAGTAGAGGTTGCGCCTTAGCTAGGTTTGTACTCGTCGCGTAAAAATACGCCGAGTAGCCGATCTATTTAGATCGAGTCATATGCATGCTCATTGAGAACGGTTACACAACCAGACTCGTAAGGGCCGAAGAGCCAGAGTGTGTTGTTTCCACCCAAAGAGGTGTGATGCTCGTGGTGACCGAAGTGCCAAGAGCGGTGTTCTGCATGCATATGAATAAGCCTTAAGGTCGCACATACCCCGCGGTTGAAAATCGTGTTAGTGGTACTGATCATGCATATATTTTAGGGATTTTTCTTATAAAAATATGCATGATTTCATGAGAAAATGATTTAAAAACCCAATTTTATGTTAGTTTCGAGTAAATATGCTAAAATGATTTAAAAATAGAAAATGCATGAAAAATAGTTTTATTTTACATTTTAATGCCTATTTTAGTATTTGACATAATTGTAGTAGTTTAGTTTTTGAAAATCATAAAAAAATTAGAGTTAAAATAGACTTAGTTTTGTATTTTCTAAAACATAGTCATTTTGAGTTGTTTTGTAAATAACTTTTTGAAGAGAGGTTTTTGAAATGCAATTTTACAAAGAAGAGGGACTTATGGAGAAAAGTTAAAAATTATAAATATCATACGTAGGGGGAAGAGAGGCTTGTCTTCTCTCTTTTGCCCAAACCCTCTCTTCTTCCCCTTCCTCTCCACCTCTCCTTACCTCTTCTTCTCCATCATATAAAAATATGCATGATTTCATGAGAAAATGATTTAAAAACCCAATTTTATGTTAGTTTCGAGTAAATATGCTAAAATGATTTAAAAATAGAAAATGCATGAAAAATAGTTTTATTTTACATTTTAATGCCTATTTTAGTATTTGACATAATTGTAGTAGTTTAGTTTTTGAAAATCATAAAAAAATTAGAGTTAAAATAGACTTAGTTTTGTATTTTCTAAAACATAGTCATTTTGAGTTGTTTTGTAAATAACTTTTTGAAGAGAGGTTTTTGAAATGCAATTTTACAAAGAAGAGGGACTTATGGAGAAAAGTTAAAAATTATAAATATCATACGTAGGGGGAAGAGAGGCTTGTCTTCTCTCTTTTGCCCAAGCCCTCTCTTCTTTCCCTTCCTCTCCACCTCTTCTTACCTCTTCTTCTCCTTCTCCCTATTTTCCTGTCTTTTTCTCATCTTCTTTCCGGTGGAGAATTCCAACAAAGGCTGAAGTAAGAGAGAGGATTCCACCTCTCTTCTAACCCTTCCAATTCGGTAAGGGATTCTTCTTCTTCTTCTTCTTTCTCTTATTCTTCTTCTTTTTCTTCTCAAATTTCTTCTCTTATATTTTCTTTTCTTAGATGTTGCAGTTTAGATTAGTGTAATTAGTTTAAAAAAAAAAAAAGAGGAAAAGAAAAAAAGAAAGAAAGTATTGATGCATTGGTCCTTCCTTTCCTGTTCTATGAATTTTTTTTCTGTTCATCATTTTTAATGACTTTGATTTCACTGTGTAGTTTCTATTTTCAATAGCAATTTGCTTAAGTTTCACATGTCATAGTTGATTTTTACCTTTGTTTTGTGTCTGTATTTCAAATTCATTACCTATTAGCATCAGCAGAATATGAAATTTTGAAATCCGATCAACTGATAACTTGTGTTTTACTGATTTTTCCAACAATCAATAGTGCTTTGTGTGAGGGATAATCGATCATCTGATCGATTATCAATTCTTTTGGCAATCAAGTGCATAATTCTGAACAACAGAGGCCGATTTATGTAAAGGATGAAGAATCAGATATGAAACTATAAAGGATTGATAAACATTTGAGAATCCGGTGATAATCTGGATCATCGTGATTTAGGATCCGATGCTAATTTGAGCATCAGATTTCTGTTGCTTGTGTGAAGAATCAACACGATCACCTGATCTATTGAACTCAGGTGATGTTCGGTGTTCTGAAGTAATTTTCTCCCATTAAAAATTCAAGATTATCATCATAACTGAGAATCCGGCAACACTCTGATTATCGGATATCATTTTGAAATGAAATTCTTGTTTTCCGGCGGATTTCTTGAATTCTGATCACCGGTGTTTTACTTTTTGTCTGATTGCTGGTGGGAACTATTCACTGTGAAGCAAGACCGATCAGGAATCATTTGCTGCTGCCGTGGAAATCTATTTTGTTGTAATAAGAAATCCATTGTGCTTCACCAGAATATTTGTTTACCGAAAAATGCTGTTCACGGTGAAATAAAATCCTATGAATTTTGCTGATTAAAAATTAGTCTGTGTGAAAATTAATGAATCGTTTGATCGATCTTCTGAGTTTGTTTTGGCTTGATTGAACACAGATCGATTGAGTTTTCAGCTTAATAAATTGTTATCTACTGTGATATTTGGTGAATATTGATCGATAGATTCATAGGATTGCTGGATTGGGTTTGAATAACCGGATTGCTGGATTGGGTTTGAATAACCGGATTTCTGGATTGGGTTTGAATAACCATATACTGATTGTTGGATTAGTTGTATTGGATTTTTAGCAATATAAAACATCAGGTGTTCGGGTATCATTTACTGAGTTTCCGATTAGCTAATAAGTAATGGTTAATACTTGATTTGTTAGTTGAATTAATTAGTTGTTAAAATGATTTGTTAGTCAAATTGAGTTGTTAAGTTGACTGAATAATATTTTTAGCATTACATATTTTTTTCTTCTTAGATGATTAGTTTTATTACTTTGCAATTAAGTACATTAGTGTTTAGCATTTAGGTTAATAATATTTGATTTCATTAGTGTATGTTCAATTTAGCATAAAATTTCATTTAGTAAACAATGCATGCCTAGTCATACTTACATTCGTTTAGTATTATCATTGCTTATTTCAATATAATTTTCAACATTCATTTCATGCATTTTAGATAGCATCATTCTAGTTTTATTCTTGTATTGTGTATTGCTCGTGTTTTGTTGGACTTGTGCAGGATCGCAAAGGAGTGAAGTTGAAGTGCACATATGACACAAAGCACATAAAGATAGAAGATTTCTTTTCTTTTCTTTTATTTTAGAATTTAGGCAATTTGATTGGGTTTGTAAATATTGCACTTTACGCCCTCTGCGAAGGGTATTCATTTGTTGTAATAGCTAGTTGTTTTTACTTTTCTTAAACATTTTACATTTCAATAATTCAGCAATAAAGAATAGTTTAGAATTGTGTGCTTGAATACAATATATTCCCGTTCCCTGAGTTCGACCCGGTCTCATCCACTAGTGAGAACCGGTTTTTATTATTTGATGTCTGGTTTTCACATGTTTTTCATATAAAAATATTTTCAAAATTACAACGATTTAAAAAAAAAAGACATCAGGTACCCCCTCAGTAATGACTGTGTTGGGGCGGACTGAATGGGGTCGGGTACATACTCCCGTAGTGCTGAAAGCACGGGCTGCCTAAATGGCATGCAGATTCTGTCCAAGTAATTGTAAGACTGGCAGACCCCTTCAGGAATTATGCTCACTGTGGAATGATAGTGATGGTACAGCCTTGAGTGACACGTATTTTACTTTGGACCTGATAGAGTCCACGATGGCCTCAGTCAGTCATGGGTTTTGGGGTCGTGGTTATCCTTAAGATCTAAGGATTGAACCCAACTACTGCAAGTAGAGGATTCATCCGAATATGGGCCTAGTAGGATTCTCCCAGTTGAAACACACTGCCCTACTATGGATAGGGTCAACAGGCCTCTGGGGTATCTAAAATACATAGAATAATCAACCCCCAGAACGTCGCGTTGATGCCCGGACAATAGCTCTACCTGCGTACCAAAGGCGGGAGCGGTTAATTATTAAACAATGCATTAGTTCTAGGTACAACGATGCTTTGAATGTATGAGTGGATGACGTGTTGAGTCAGTCCTGCATAACCTTTGTGAAGGCGTCATGTTCGGTATACTACTGGACCGACTGGGCAAAGACCCGTGTTGTATCTGCACGACTAAGCGAAGCTCGAGGAGTTGTCCTTAGATGCGTGGGATACGGATGTGCCAAGTATGAAGACTTGAGCTAAACATCACTTTGCGACCCGAAAGAGGTCATGGCTAAGTCGTGGAGACTTAAGCGGTTATTCAAATCACAACCCTGAAAAGGCTTGCTCTAAGTCATGAAGACTTGAGCGGATGTTCAACTCATAGCCCTGAGGAGGCTGCTGCGATATACGCTAAGTCTTGGAGGCTTGAGCGTCGTTATTGCGCATTGCGACCCTGAGTGGTCATTATCGTACTTGAGTTGAATGGATGTATGACTGTATGCTTACCAGACCATCAGTGGTTCTGACCCCGTTTTATGGGGATTTCAGGTGTTGTACCTGCGTGGCGATATGCGGAGCAAGGCGGCATCGAGTTCCAGGGTTTCTCTAGACAGAGTTGTACTGCTTCCTTTTATTGAACCTACACTGCTTTTCTAAGCAGTAGTGTTGTAATAAACATATGTTTTCGATAAAATAGAACACTTTGGTGGTCAATGAGTTTCTTGGCCACATACCTGCAACGTGCTCGGAGTTTTCTAAAACTGACGACTCATTGTCGTCTGATTCCGCTGCTAAAAGCTTTTGTAAGTTCCGCTGCAAAGAAAAAAAAAGAAATTCATGAAAATTTTAACTGAGCTTTGTTTTGAAAATCCGATGCGTTACAGAATTGGTATCAGAGCATGTGTCTGAGAAACCTGGTTCAAGATCCGTCGTGTCACGATATCGCACTGTAAGTATATTTTATACTTTTTGTTCTGATCTGGGTGCATCTTTGTATAGATGGCAACTCATGACTCCCGAGGGTACTGCTATCGTTGCGGGATCATGCACGATGAGTGGGTATGCCCGTATGAAGTCCAAGACTGCCAGTATTGTGGCGAAGAAGGGCATTCCGCCAACGAATGCCAAATGAAACATACCACCGATATGGGTCGGCGGGGATCGCTTGGTCTTAGGGATGAGACCTCGCGTGTTAGTGGGCCACATTACTCCAGTAGATGGTGTAGCCGTACTCCAGCAACTTCTGATGAACTATCGTCTCTGGTAGGATTTGACTTGAACTTCCTTGAGGGATTTGGTCAATCGCAAGGCTATCAACATGCATCATGTACGCCTAGCTTGCACAGTTGGGAGGAGGGATGCAACAACTCCTATAATCCCATTATGATTTCAGATTCCTCGAATCAAAGTACTATTATATGGGGGAACAGAGCGGCTTCACCAACGCCGAGTCTGAATGGCCAGGAAGAGGGATACAACCCCTATCATCCCGTTATGGTATCGGATTCCCCGAACCATGATGCCACTGAATGGGCAAGTGGACCGGCATCACTGATCTATCCACAAGAGTCGCTTGAGAGCGCGGAAGTGCCGCCCATGCCAAAACTATTAGTGCCTGCACCAAGGCAATGTGGAAGTAAACGATACTTCGGGTTCTTTGGGTTAAGAAAGAAATCCAGTTCCTAGAAGAGACTGGTCGTGTTTTGGAGTCAATAGACTCATGTACATAGTTTCTCAACGCCTAAAAGTCTGTCAGTGCGGCATGACATTTTATCTAAGGCGATGCTGGTGTAAATGTGATGTATATTAAGTAAATGAAACTTTGCTTTGATATATACATTGAGAAACTAAAAACAAGTGCTTGTGTGTGCATAGATAAATGGCTCCTACGACAAGGAGAACCATGCCAAGTGAGGAGTCCCATATGCAAGGATTCCTGTTGGAAACACTCAACAACCTGGTTACAGCCATCCGTGAAACGAGGCCAGAACCAGTCGCACCACGGAACGAGCACCTAGGAGGAGTGACTTATGAGAAGTTCCTCAAGCTTGATCCGCCAGTTTTCATTGGCAGAGCCGATCCGGAGCTCGCAGAGAGTTGGATCGAAGAGACAGAACGTGCCTTCTCGGTACTGGGAGTACTAGAAGAGAAAAAGACCAACTTTGGCACGTATCGATTGAAAGACAATGCATGGAAGTGGTGGGATACCACTAAACTTATCCAGTTCTCACAAGTCGAAGTCATTCCTTGGACTGACTTTTGGAGGACTTTTATGGATAACTACTTCCCGTTGCATTCCAGAAATAAGAAAAAGATGGAGTTTCTGGAGTTGGAACAGGGCAGTATGAGTCTAATGGACTATACCACCAAATTTCAGAATCTAGAGCGCTACTGCTCTCGATTGTTCGAAACAGACCAAGAAAGGGCCGACAAATATGTGAATGGTCTGCGCGAAGGGCTGCGATCTCGAGTGATAACAAGCATGCCTTCGACTTTTCAGGCCGCAGTAGCAGCAACTTCAAAAATCCAAGAGGATTGGGCGCGATCTAAAGTGATCATAGCAAAGAAGCCCATAGTGAATGGTGGGAATCGTAAAAGGATGTTCCCAAGTGGCCAGGGTTCACGACAACCCTTTCAAAAGAAGAAGTTCCAAGGAGGGAACAACACTCAGCAAGTCGTGAGGCCAAGACAGAACCCAACTCTAAATGGTCAGCAGGTCAACTTCAGCTTCCCAAGGTGTCGTATGAACCACCCCGGAAAGCCATGTCCTCGTGACATTGGTGGGTGCTTGTATTGTGGCAAGATGGGCCACTTTATAAGGGATTGCGCCGAGAAGGCTGCAGATGAACATAGGAGTAATGCCGGATCTGCCGGACCCTCTCGACCAGCGCCACAACGTTCTCAGTTTCAACGACCTCCACCTAGAGTAGAACAAAGGCCTGCTGCAGGTCGTGTATATGCTGTAATGACTGAACAAGTCGAAAATGGTGACCTAATTGAAGGCACCGTACCTGTTAATGGACATGCAGCTTACGTCTTGTTTGATTGTGGTGCTACTCATACGTTTATCTCTGACGATTTCACCGAACAACTCCACGCCTCGGTGCAACCGATTGATAAAATGATCGAAGTGTATAACCCGTTGGGTTCACGCACCAAATGTATCCGGTGTGTGAAAAATTTGGATATTGAGATAGCAGGGCAACACTTGCCTACTGACGCCATCCTGATCGATATGATACAGTACGATGTCATTCTGGGAATGAATTGGTTGGCTCAGAATAATGCCAAGATTCTGTGCCGCGAGGGTAGAGTAATTCTATCTCGACCCGGATTGCCTAAGATGGAATACCGGTTATCTAAACCAGTTCCACAGAAAAGGCTCATATCAGCACTTAAGGTACAAAAATACCTTAGGAAGGGTTGTGTGGCCTTCCTGTTGAGTCTCTCGGTGGAAAAATCCAATGACCAACCCCTTGAGAGTTTGGAAGTGGTGCGGGAGTTTCCCGATGTGTTTCCTGAGGAATTGCCAGGATTTCCGCCACTTCGTGAGGTTGAATTTGGAATTCAATCCTTACCTGGAACAACGCCGATATCCAAAGCCCCGTATCGAATGGCGCCAGCTGAACTCAGTGAGTTGAAGTGTCAGTTGGAAGAATTGATGGAACAAGGGTTCATCCGTCCTAGTATGTCACTGTGGGGAGCCCCAGTGCTGTTTGTAAAGAAGAAGGATGGATCCCTTCGGTTATCCATCGATTATCGGATGCTTAACCAGGCAACTGTTAAAAATAAGTAACTGTTGCCTCGAATTGAGGACTTATTCGATCAGCTCAGAACTGCGAGGGTGTTCTCCAAGATCGACCTCAGGTCTGGGTACCATCAGCTCACAGTTAAGGAAGAGGATATACCCAAGACTGCCTTCAGAACGAGATACGACCATTATGAGTTCGTAGTAATGCCCTTCGGACTCACTAATGCGCCTGCTGCCTTTATGGATCTAATGAACCGGATATTCAGACCATATTTGGATAGCTTTGTCATTGTCTTTATTGATGACATTCTCGTATATTCTGAGAACAAGGAGCAACACGTGGAGCACTTGAAAATCGTCTTGAAAACCCTTCAAGATAACCAACTCTATGCTAAGTTTTTAAAATGTGAATTCTGGCTAGATAAAGTGATGTTTCTTGGCCATGTGATCTCAAAAGATGGAATCGCCGTGGATCCTGCGAAGGTGGAAGCTGTGATAGACTGGAAGCAGCCAGAAAATATCACTGAGGTCCGTAGCTTCCTTGGACTTGCCGGATATTATCGGAAGTTCATACAAGACTTCTCCCGAATCGCCGTACCCATGACGAAATTACTAAAAAAGGGAGTCAAGTTTGAATGGACGGACCAGTGTAAGGAGTGCTTTGAGGTTCTCAAACAGAGGCTTACCACTGCCCCTGTCCTTACCTTACCTTCTGGTCAGGGAGGCTTCATGGCTTATACCGATGCCTCGGGAACAGGTCTGGGTTGTGTGTTGATGCAGCATGGCAAAGTAATCGCCTATGCGTCACAACAGTTGAGAGTCCATGAGAAAAACTATCCAACCCATGACTTGGAGCTTGCCGCGGTAGTGTTCGCGCTTAAAATCTGGCGACACTACCTGTATGGAGAGAAATTTGAGGTCATGTCGGACCATAAAAGCCTAAAATACCTCTTTTCTCAAAAGGAACTCAATATGCGGCAATGGCGATGGCTGAAATTCCTCAAAGACTACGAATTCACGCTTTCCTATTACCCTGGAAAGGCGAATGTTGTAGCAGATGCCCTTAGTCGCAAGACTGTTAGCACTCTGGCCAGCCTAACCGGACAATGGAAGTTGATGAAAGATTTCGTCAACTGAAAGCCATTTTTGGCTGATTCTGGCAGAATTGAAATGTCATGTTTAACGATCCACATTGAGTTTCTCGATCACATCGTAGCCGAACAGTTCAAGGATCCCCAGTACTTGGAATTGAAAGCTCGTGCCGAAAAGGATGACACTTTCTTCCATTTGAAAGAAGATGGAGGAATATGGATGGAAGAAAGGATTTGGGTTCCAAATAACCCTGAGCTAAGACAGGAAGTACTTCAGGAGGCTCATAATAGCAAGTACACCATTCACCCTGGAGGTACAAAGATGTTTCGAGATTTGCAGAGGAAGTACTGGTGGAAGGGTATGAAGCGTGATGTGGCTACGTTTGTCTCGAAGTGTTTGATGTGCCAGCAAGTTAAGATCGAACATCAGCGCCCTGGTGGAAAGATGCAACAGATCGAGATTCCAGAATGGAAATGGGAAGGCATTACGATGATGTAAGACCCACAATTTTTCAGAAAATATCTGAATAAAATTCATGAGGCATTTACCGCTAAAAGTGGCATTTTTCTCAGAATGCGAAATGAATCAATTCCCGCGAGCCAGTTACACTTAGGATATTCGTCGAAACGCGAATATATGCTCAAACACTCTGGAAGCCATAACTTCCTATCTGAACAAAATCAAAGGATTCCTGCGAGCCAACTTTCTTAGTGGCATCAATACGAAGATAATGGCGTACTCAGAATTTTTCGGAAAAAAGTCGCCGAAAACCCGAAATTCTTGTGGGACCCACGGAAATATGGGTGGGACCCACAGAAATATTTCTCAAAAAATATTCTAGAAGATTCTAGAATATTCCACCACCTTCCAGTACCTTCCAGAGCCTTCCAGCTCCTTCCAGCACCTTCCATAGAAGGGATTCTCAGAAAAGCCCAAGGGTATAGAGGGGATTCTGAAACTTGGAGCCCAAGTTTCAGAACCTATAAATAGAGGACCCCCCCTCCTTTAGAAAATCGCCAACCCCTCTCTCTCTCCTGCTTTTCCAAACCTCCCCTACCTAGCCTAGCCCACCTGAGCCCACCTCACCTGGTCTGAGCCTGGCTGACTTAGCCTGAGCCTGCTTGACCTGGTCTGAGCCTGCCTGACCTGGTCCTAACCCACCTGACCTAGGTCTGAACATACTTGACCTAAGTCTGAACCCAGTTGACTTGACTTGAACCTGGTTTGGTTCAAAGTCAAAGTCCAAGTCCTTTTTCGTCCGAAGTTCGAAGTTGATCCTTTTTCCAAATCGAGCCTCGTTCGAAGCGTTTGAAGCAATCGGAGTCGTTTCTTCCTCAAATTGAAGTAAGTTTGCTTCATTAAACCATCTCTCTCAAGTATTTGATTGTTTGTATATAGCATATACTTTCTGAAGTAGTATCTTGCTTTAGTTCTTGGTTGAGCCCTCTAGGACGCTTCGGTGTTCACGCGCTCGCCTCGTAACTATCGTCGGATATATATGTTTGAATGCGCAGTATATGCGTTCTTCAAAAATAGTATCTCGCCCTAGTTCTTGGTTGAGCCCTCTAGGATACTTCGGTGTTCACTCGCTCGCCTCGTAACTATCGTTGGATACAGATCTAGGTGTATATCTGTTGATTCTGCCGACGCGTCCTATATCGCACAGGCTATGTAATTTACCTTTGCCGTCGCGTCGTATGATGCCAAGGCTCCCTGTTTTCTGCACTTCCGATTACTGCACTTTCGATTATGCATTTACTTACGCCGTCGCGTCGAACGATGCCAAGGCTCCTGCTTTCTGCAATATATTTACTTACGCCGTCGCGTCGAACGATGCCAAGGCTTCTGTTTTGTTATATATGTAGAATATTTCGTTCAGTTATACACCCTGAACAATAGTATATGCATTTCTTTACGCCGCCGCTGTATAAAGCACAGGCTTCTGCTTATACTACATATATAGCGCATAAATGAGCGTTCAAATGGAGATCAAACTCCAAATCGCCAATGCGATTCCCTGACCGCTCCTCGTTCAAGATTCTGCTTGACGAATGAAGCCCCTATTGGAAAGGCTTTAGCTTTTTGGCAAAATGCTCTTTACCTAAAGACTAAGTCAATTACGTATGGCCTAGCTATGGCCAAGGGTTCCTACAACCTTGATGGATGCAAAGTACGCACAACGGTGCGCATCCATTTCCCGAATTAAGCATGGCGATTTCCTACCAAAGAGGGGAGATGCCGCTGAAATGGATAAAAGAAATGCACGCTTTCTCCGTAAAAGAGGGGAAGTGCTGCTAAAATTTCTGAAGAAGCTAAGAATAGCTCAGAAAGAACGTAGCAGGATACTCTGACATATAGCAGAGTGGTACCCAGTTCATGTATTGCCTTCTACAAACATAGAAGGGTTCGTCGCACCGCTGCCGATAGAGCAGTGGAGGTACTGACGAAATGGTTGGCAGAAGAGCTGCCGAAACCAGTTGAACGGCATAATGATGTCCGTTGATGGAACGATCCCAGATCGGCTCGTATCCTTGTGCCTACAAGGGCACCTTGCTCGTAAGGGCCGCTGAGCCGGAGTAGAGGTTGCGCCTTGGCTAGGTTTGTAGTCGTCGCGTAAAAATACGCCGAGTAGCCGATCTATTTAGATCGAGTCATATGCATGCTCATTGAGAACGGTTACACAACCAGACTCGTAAGGGCCGAAGAGCCAGAGTGTGTTGTTTCCACCCAAAGAGGTGTGATGCTCGTGGTGGCCGAAGTGCCAAGAGCGGTGTTCTGCATGCATATGAATAAGACTTAAGGTCGCACATACCCCGCGGTTGAAAATCGTGTTAGGGGTACTGATCATGCATATATTTTAGGGATTTTTCTTATAAAAATATGCATGATTTCATGAGAAAATGATTTAAAAACCCAATTTTATGTTAGTTTCGAGTAAATATGCTAAAATGATTTAAAAATAGACAATGCATGAAAAATAGTTTTATTTTACATTTTAATGCCTATTTTAGTATTTGACATAATTGTAGTAGTTTAGTTTTTGAAAATCATAAAAAAATTAGAGTTAAAATAGACTTAGTTTTGTATTTTCTAAAACATAGTCATTTTGAGTTGTTTTGTAAATAACTTTTTGAAGAGAGGTTTTTGAAATGCAATTTTACAAAGAAGAGGGACTTATGGAGAAAAGTTAAAAATTATAAATATCATACGTAGGGGGAAGAGAGGCTTGTCTTCTCTCTTTTGCCCAAGCCCTCTCTTCTTCCCCTTCCTCTCCACCTCTTCTTACCTCTTCTTCTCCTTCTCCCTATTTTCCCCTCTTTTTCTCATCTTCTTTCCGGTGGAGAATTCCAACAAAGGCTGAAGTAAGAGAGAGGATTCCACCTCTCTTCTAACCCTTCCAATTCGGTAAGTGCTTCTTCTTCTTCTTCTTCTTTCTCTTATTCTTCTTCTTTTTCTTCTCAAATTTCTTCTCTTATATTTTCTTTTCTTAGATGTTGCAGTTTAGATTAGTGTAATTAGTTTAAAAAAAAAAAAAAAAGAGGAAAAGAAAAAAAGAAAGAAAGTATTGATGCATCGGTCCTTCCTTTCCTGTTCTATGAAATTTTTTTCTGTTCATCATTTTTAATGACTTTGATTTCACTATTGAGTTTCTGTTTTCAATAGCAATTTGCTTAAGTTTCACATGTCATAGTTGATTTTTACCTTTGTTTTGTGTCTGTATTTCAAATTCATTACCTATTAGCATCAGCAGAATATGAAATTTTGAAATCCGATCAACTGATAACTTGTGTTTTACTGATTTTTCCAACAATCAATAGTGCTTTGTGTGAGGGATAATCGATCATTTGATCGATTATCAATTCTTTTGGCAATCAAGTGCATAATTCTAAACAACAGAGGCCGATTTATGTAAAGGATGAAGAATCGGATATGAAACTATAAAGGATTGATAAACATTTGAGAATCCGGTGATAATCTAGATCATCGTGATTTAGGATCCGATGCTAATTTGAGCATCGGATTTCTGTTGCTTGTGTGAAGAATCAACACGATCACCTGATCTATTGAACTCAGGTGATGTTCGGTGTTCTGAAGTAATTTTCTCCCATTAAAAATTCAAGATTATCATCATAACTGAGAATCCGGCAACACTCTGATTATCGGATATCATTTTGAAATGAAATTCTTGTTTTCCGGCGGATTTCTTGAATTCTGATCACCGGTGTTTTACTTTTTGTCTGATTGCTGGTGGGAACTATTCACTGTGAAGCAAAACCGATCAGGAATCATTTGCTGCTGCCGTGGAAATCTATTTTGTTGTAATAAGAAATCCATTGTGCTTCACCGGAATATTTGTTTACCGGAAAATGCTGTTCACGGTGAAATAAAATCCTATGAATTTTGCTGATTAAAAATTAGTCTGTGTGAAAATTAATGAATCGTTTGATCGATCTTCTGAGTTTGTTTTGGCTTGATTGAACACAGATCGATTGAGTTTTCAGCTTAATAAATTGTTATCTACTGTGATATTTGGTGAATATTGATCGATAGATTCATAGGATTGCTGGATTGGGTTTGAATAACCGGATTGCTGGATTGGGTTTGAATAACCGGATTGCTGGATTGGGTTTGAATAACCGGATTTCTGGATTGGGTTTGAATAACCATATACTGATTGTTGGATTAGTTGTATTGGATTTTTAGCAATATAAAACATCAGGTGTTCGGGTATCATTTACTGAGTTTCCGATTAGCTAATAAGTAATGGTTAATACTTGATTTGTTAGTTGAATTAATTAGTTGTTAAAACGATTTGTTAGTCAAATTGAGTTGTTAAGTTGACTGAATAATATTGTTAGCATTACATATTTTTTTCTTCTTAGATGATTAGTTTTATTACTTTGCAATTAAGTACATTAGTGTTTAGCATTTAGGTTAATAATATTTGATTTCATTAGTGTATGTTCAATTTAGCATAAAATTTCATTTAGTAAACAATGCATGCCTAGTCATACTTACATTCGTTTAGTATTATCATTGCTTATTTCATTATTATTTGATGTCTGGTTTTTATTATTTGATGTCTGGTTTTCACATGTTTTTCATATAAAAATATTTTCAAAATTACAACGATTTAAAAAAAAAAGACATCAGGTACCCCCTCAGTAATGACTGTGTTGGGGCGGACTGAATGGGGTCGGGTACATACTCCCGTAGTGCTGAAAGCACGGGCTGCCTAAATGGCATGCAGATTCTGTCCAAGTAATTGTAAGACTAGCAGACCCCTTCAGGAATTATGCTCACTGTGGAATGACAGTGATGGTACAGCCTTGAGTGACACGTATTTTACTTTGGACCTGATAGAGTCCACGATGGCCTCAGTCAGTCATGGGTTTTGGGGTCGTGGTTATCCTTAAGATCTAAGGATTGAACCCAACTACTGCAAGTAGAGGATTCATCCGAATATGGGCCTAGTAGGATTCTCCCAGTTGAAACACACTGCCCTACTATGGATAGGGTCAACAGGCCTCTGGGGTATCTAAAATAGATAGAATAATCAACCCCCAGAATGTCGCGTTGATGCCCGGACAATAGCTCTACCTGCGTACCAAAGGCGGGAGCGGTTAATTATTAAACAATGCATTAGTTCTAGGTACAACGATGCTTTGAATGTATGAGTGGATGACGTGTTGAGTCAGTCCTGCATAACCTTTGTGAAGGCGTCATGTTCGGTATACTACTGGACCGACTGGGCAAAGACCCGTGTTGTATCCGCACGACTAAGCGAAGCTCGAGGAGTTGTCCTTAGATGCGTGGGATACGGATGTGCCAAGTATGAAGACTTGAGCTAAACATTACTTTGCGACCCGAAAGACGTCATGGCTAAGTCGTGGAGACTTAAGCGGTTATTCAAATCACATCCCTGAAAAGGCTTGCTCTAAGTCATGAAGACTTGAGCGGATGTTCAACTCATAGCCCTGAGGAGGCTGCTGCGATATACGCTAAGTCTTGGAGGCTTGAGCGTCGTTATTGCGCATTGCGACCCTGAGTGGTCATTATCGTACTTGAGTTGAATGGATGTATGACTGTATGCTTACCAGACCATCAGTGGTTCTGACCCCGTTTTATGGGGATTTCAGGTGTTGTACCTGCGTGGCGATATGCGGAGCAAGGCGGCATCGAGTTCCAGGGTTTCTCTAGACAGAGTTGTACTGCTTCCTTTTATTGAACCTACACTGCTTTCCTAAGCAGTAGTGTTGTAATAAACATATGTTTTCGATAAAATAGAACACTTTGGTGGTCAATGAGTTGCTTGGCCACATACCTGCAACGTGCACGGAGTTTTCTAAAACTGACGACTCATTGTCGTCTGATTCAGCTGCTAAAAGCTTTTGTAAGTTCCGCTGCAAAGAAAAAAAAAAGAAATTCATGAAAATTTTAACTGAGCTTTGTTTTGAAAATCCGGGGCGTTACAGAATTGGTATCAGAGCATGTGTCTGAGAAACCTGGTTCAAGATCCGTCGTGTCACGATATCGCACTGTAAGTATATTTTATAGTTTCTCTTCTGATCTGGGTGCATCTTTGTATAGATGGCAACTCATGACTCCCGAGGGTACTGCTATCGTTGCGGGATCATGCACGATGAGTGGGTATGCCCGTATGAAGTCCAAGACTGCCAGTATTGTGGCGAAGAAGGGCATTCCGCCAATGAATGCCAAATGAAACATACCACCGATATGGGTCGGCGGGGATCGCTTGGTCTTAGGGATGAGACCTCGTGTGTTAGTGGGCCACATTACTCCAGTAGAGGGAGTAGCCGTACTGCAGCAACTTCTGATGAACTACCGTCTCTGGTAGGATTTGACTTGAACTTCCTTGAGGGATTTGGTCAATCGCAAGGCTATCAACAGGCATCATGTACGCCTAGCTTGCACAGTTGGGAGGAGGGATGCAACAACTCCTTCTATAATCCCATTATGATTTCAGATTCCTCGAATCAAAGTACTATTATATGGGGGAACAGAGCGGCTTCACCAACGCCGAGTCTGAATGGCCAGGAAGAGGGATACAACCCCTATCATCCCGTTATGGTATCGGATTCCCCGAGCCATGATGCCACTGAATGGGCAAGTGGACCGGCATCACTGATCTATCCACAAGAGTCGCTTGAGAGCGCGGAAGTGCTGCCCAAGCCAAAACTATTAGTGCCTGCACCAAGGCAATGTGGAAGTAAACGATACTTCGGGTTCTTTGGGTCAAGAAAGAAATCCAGTTCCTAGAAGAGACTGGTCGTGTTTTGGAGTCAATAGACTCATGTACATAGTTTCTCAACGCCTAAAAGTCTGCCAGTGCGGCATGACATTTTATCTAAGGCGATGCTGGTGTAAATGTGATGTATATTAAGTAAATGAAACTTTGCTTCGATATATACATTGAGAAACTAAAAACAAGTGCTTGTGTGTGCATAGATAAATGGCTCCTACGACGAGGAGAACCATGCCAAGCGAAGAGTCCCATACGCAAGGATTTCTGTTGGAAACACTCAACAACCTGGTTACAACCATCCGTGAAACGAGGCCAGAACCAGTCGCACCACGGAACGAGCACCTAGGAGGAGTGACTTATGAGAAGTTCCTCAAGCTTGATGCGCCAGTTTTTATTGGCAGAGCCGATCCGGAGCTCACAGAGAGTTGGATCGAAGAGACAGAACGTGCCTTCTCGGTACTGAGAGTACCAGAAGAGAAAAAGACCAACTTTGGCACGTATCGATTGAAAGACAATGCACGGAAGTGGTGGGATACCACTAAACTTATCCAGTTCTCACAAGTCGAAGTCATTCCTTGGACTGACTTTCGGAGGACTTTTATGGATAACTACTTCCCGTTGCATTCTAGAAACAAGAAAAAGATGGAGTTTCTGGAGTTGGAACAGGGCGGTATGAGTCTAATGGACTATACCACCAAATTTCAGAATCTAGAGCGCTACTGCTCTCGATTCTTCGAAACAGACCAAGAAAGGGCCGACAAATATGTGAATGGTCTGCGCGAAGGGCTGCGATCTCGAGTGATAACAAGCATGCCTTCGACTTTTCAGGCTGCGGTAGCAGCAGCTTCAAAAATCCAAGAGGATTGGGCGCGATCTAAAATGATCATAGCAAAGAAGCCCATAGTGAATGGTGGGAATCGTAAAAGGACGTTCCCAAGTGGCCAGGGTTCACGACAACCCTTTCAAAAGAAGAAGTTCCAAGGAGGGAACAACACTCAGCAAGTCGTGAGGCCAAGACAGAACCCAACTCTGAATGGTCAGCAGTCCAACTTCAGCTGCCCAAGGTGTCGTATGAACCACCCCGGAAAGTCATGTCGTCGTGACATTGGTGGGTGGTTGTATTGTGGCAAGATGGGTCACTTTATAAGGGATTGCGCCGAGAAGGCTGCAGATGAACAGAGGAGTAATGCCGGATCTGCCGGACCCTCTCGACCAGCGCCACAACGTTCTCAGTTTCAACGATGTAAACACCCCAAATTTTCACCCTCATCCAGTGTTTGTCCATTTCATAAGTCATTACAGATCATTGCATGTCATTGCATGTATTCTGCATAGCATTGCATGTCATTGCATAGCATTGCATGTCATTGCATAGCATTTTTCAACATTTTGACAATATTTTCTAGCTATCCTGGTGTGAAGCGAGAGCTTGAGGTTCATCTTTGGCGCATCCTGACATCAGTTGTTATCCCTTTTAGGACTTGATAACGGGAGTTTTCAAGATTCCTTCCCTTTTTTGGTATAATCTGAGCGCACGGGCTCTCACATTCGCACACTTCCCTGTGTCCCCACTGTCCCACCATAGACAGTCCAATTTCGGCTTGAGGTTAAGCCACCAATTTCAGCAAAAGACAATTTTAAAAGTTAATTAGTCTCAGCAATGAGGCGCCCAAAATCAATCCCTTTTCAAACTTTAGGGACCCCAATTTCCTTCCTTTTGCAAAACCCCTACCGGATTCATTGTGCGGAAATCCGAAGGTTCCATCACGGTCTCTTCTTTCGAGGATTCCGTTCATTTTCAACCCGATCAGGTTAAGGGTACAAACCTGAGCCTCCTTTGATGAGGTATTCCATTTTCTGCCCAATCAGGTTAAGGGTATAAACCTGGGCCTCCTTTGATGAGGTATTTCATTTTCTGCCCAATCAGGTTAAGGGTATAAACCTGGGCCTCCTTTGATGAGGTATTTCATTTTCTGCCCAATCAGGATAAGGGTACAAACCTGAGCCTCCTTTGATGAGGTATTTCATTTTCAACCCGATCAGGTTAAGGGTTAAACCTGAGCCTCCTTTGATGAGGTATTTCATTTTCTGCCCAATCAGGATAAGGGTACAAACCTGAGCCTCCTTTGATGAGGTATTTCATTTTCAACCCGATCAGGTTAAGGGTTAAACCTGAGCCTCCTTTGGTGAGGTATTCCATTTTTTGCCCAATCAGGTCAAGGGTACAAACCTGAGCCTCACGTGATGAGGTATTTCATTTCCCAATCAAGTTAAAGGTTAAGCCTGAGCTTCGTTCCACACGAGGTATTTCCCGTCCCATCCAGGTTAAGGGCAAAACCTGAATCTCACTTCTTTTCGAAGTAAAATTTTCTCCTTATTCTTCATTTCATATCTACCATCATCACTTGAACTAATTCTTTCATACCCAGTCAGATTCATCTAACTGGGGCATTTTTATAATCCAAATTTGGTGTGTTTTCTTTGCCACTAAGCTCGGCTTTCAACCGGCTTAGCAGCAAAGAGGGGCATCTGTAAACACCCCAAATTTTCACCCTCATCCAGTGTTTGTCCATTTTATAAGTCATTACAGATCATTGCATGCCATTGCATGTATTCTGCATAGCATTGCATGTCATTGCATCTCATTTTCGAGATCCAGCACTCCTATTTCAAAACATTCAATCCAGATTTGAATTTTAAAGCTTTTATTTCAAAATCAATTTCAAAACCTGGGTTTTTATTCAATACTCTGTCATTTTCCAACCCCAGGACTTTATATTTCGAAATATTTTCTCAAGGAAACAATCTGGATTCATTTCAAATTCAAATTTTAATCGATTTCAATTCACAGATGAGACCCATTGAGGTGGTGTCGCTTCTGAATTCCTCTATTCATCAAATTTCGCAAAATTTTGAAAGTTTCAGTCCGATCAGGACTCTGTCTTAGAGTCCTGATCCGGTCAGGAGCCTGTTTTGAAGTCTGTTTTACTTCCATTTTTAATCTTTTTCGTTTGTTTTCGAAATTTAGGTCATTTTACAGAGTCCAGTTAGTTCAGGATTCTATTTTAGAGTTCGGTCGAGTTAGGAGTCTAACCCTGACTGTGTTTTCTGACTTATTTCATCATTTCTTGATAAAATCTTTTGAAAATTCTTTCATTTGGCTGTTAAAATTTAAAATTTCAGAGTCCTAAGAGTTCAGGACTCTAACCCGGAGTTCCAGTTCGCATGAGACCCTATTTTCAAAAAATTTGAATTTCAAATGTCAATTTTAACCCTTTTTCAAAGCCATTTTCAGTGTTTATTTCAAAATTTCTAAAACTCGATGTGGGCCCACTCAGTTGGCACCATATCCAGAGGAATTCTAATTCAGTTAGGATCCTATATCATTTCAAAAATTTCAATTTCAAAGTTTGCTTTTGAAAAGCTTTTGAAAACTCCTTCAATTTCAAGTTTTAAAATCGTCTTTTTTGAAAAACTCAAGTAGGGCCCACTCGGGGTGGTGCCATATTCGAGTTAGTCAGGGCTAGACTAGGGTTAGTGGATGTCTTGGTTAGTGTTAGAGGTTTAGAAGAGTCAAAACCATTTTGAAAAAAACTCATTTTGAAAGTTAGTTTTTAAAACTAGTGTTTTTAAAGGTTTTTAAAGGTTTTTTTTAAAAAAAAAAAAAACAAATGTAGAAAATGCCAAGTGGCATTACATTTGGGGATTTTTTAGGAGAGTCTAGGGGTTAATTAGGTATTAAATAGGATAATTTAGGCTAGGGGTAGGATAGTCTTTACACCCCAAAATCGCCCACCTTAGAAGAGTCCAATTTTTTTAAAACATTTGATTTTTAACCTAAATTTTTTTTATAAATAGAAGGCTATAGGGGGTCGATTTTCCCAATTGGCTTTCCTTTGGATTCTTGGAGCTTCTCTCTCCTCTCCAGCCCTTCCTCCATTGCAGCAACCTCAAGGTAACTATTTTTTCTAATTTTTAGTTTTTATTTAATGTTTTTCATTGTTTTAAACATGATTTAGCTATTGGTGTCATCCCCTTCATGGATTAAACCATGGATTCAACCTCAAGAACCATCAAGAATCAGCAAGAACGATCCAAAAAGGTGATCTAATCCTGTTTTGGATGATTTACAGAGATTTTAATCCATTAGAATTGATTTTAATATGATTCTTTGCATTAATAACCAATAAAATATATGATTTGCCCTTTTTAATGGGTTAAATCTATGTTTTAAAGGTGATATCAAATTTCAGCCATTGATTCCCTGTTCTTATTTTATTTTCATGGTTTATTTATGTTTTTTTTACGTTCTATAGCATAGAAAAAAGTTTTATTTACTGTTTTATGGTTTATTTTATTTATTTACATTAGTTAATGCATGGTTTTTCAAGTTTCTTAAATTTCTGTGTGTTCTAGGTTTAGAACAGTAAAGATGATATTATTTCGGATGAAAGCACTCATTGTTTATTTCTGATTTTTTTATATGTGGTGCATGCATGAGTTATTGAGTTACTGTAGAAAAATCAGAGGTTTTGGATCTCGGGAACTCTGTCAAAAAAATCAGACATCAAATCGGGTTTTTAAAGCTTTAAAATCGTGGTTAAAATAAAAAAGGTAACTTGCTGTTATGATATTTATCTCATCTTATATCCGATTTTAAATCTGTAAAATGCTATGGATTCACATTGAGTAGATATGTCTTCTGTGAAATTTTCGGATTTTTTGATCACTGTTTAGTATTTTTCCCCTTTTAGAGAATCTGTTTTTAAATTTAAAGCTCGTTAGGGTTTACCAAAACCTTAATCAGACTTGTGTTAGTCATAAATCCCAAACCACAGATCCGATTTTAGATCTGTAAAAAGTGAGTATTATTATTTTTTTGTCTTATGTTCACCACTAAAATTTAAGAAATTTTTGTTTAGTATTGCTATTTATTCCTATATTTTCAATCTGGAATAGCTGTTTTAATCCCTGTTAAAAGTGATATATTTTAGCTCAGATTGCCGGAAGGGTTTCTCCCTAACCGGAGATGATTTTTCCGATCTGTAAATTGGGAAATCTTTGTTTTTCTTTCTAGTTAGTCTCTGTAAAATTTCATAAATTTTCATGGAGATTTGACCCCTGGTTAAGGTCTTGGACTGAAACTGGTTGGTGAATTAGGTCAAAAATAGCATATTTTTAGGGTTTAATGCAATTTTCGGATTAATTCAATGTCAAAAAATTATTTTTATAATTCCAATTCGATATTAGGGTTATAAAAAGTGTAGGTACCAATTTTTATGGATTTTGGAATCCATTTGATGGCTGAATTAAGCAAATTGCAAAACCGGGTTCCTGAAGAATTCCAAAAACACTGCTAAAATCACAGTTTTTGAGATATTATTGGATTTTCGTGCATAAGCATATATTTGTAGGGTTTAATCATGTTCATAATCATATTAGGATACTTTAGGTTTAATTTTGTAGTTATTTGATTTCATTTAGGTCATAAAACCCAATTTTTACCAAAATCTCTTTCTAAAAACCCTGATTTCAAGGCCATAGTCTTGCTATCGGGAGCAATTTGGTCATTTGACCTAAATTTCGAAATCCCTAACCCTAATTTCATATTTTTAATCATGTCATAGTATATTTGGTTTGAGTTTATTCCATTCAAATTTCAAAATTTGCATTTTATCAAAATATCTTTCTAAAAACCCTAATTTCAAGGCCATAGTCTTGTTATTAGGAGTATTTTGGTCATTTTGACCCCAATTTCGAAATTCCATATCTTCTCTTTCATATTTATTCCATTTTATTTCATACTTTATCATTTTTATTTAAGAGAATCAAGGAAGAGGCTTATATCTAGCAAAATCCAACAATTTTCTGATGTTGTTGGATAAATCTAGAAAAGCCAACATATATTCATTAACCAAGTTTTCTAGTTTTGCAGGTACATTGAAGACTTTATTTTTCATGTATTTAAATTTCAATAGTGATGTAATTTGTAATTAAACTTTGGAATAAGAATTTACATTTCCTGCTTAGCTTAGGTTGCATTGCATATAGTTATTTTTTTTTAAATAATGTTAATGTGTGATGGATGATGATTCATGCATATTCAAACTCACTATGGTCTACACGAATGGCACATATACTAGCTTCTATGAAGTTTATAAACTTGGTGGAATTTGTATTTATGGCCATAGTCAGAATATGAATGATACTTAGATTTATGATCTTCACATTAGCCACATTCAGCCTACACTCTTAGGCTAACTTCAAAAATACACTGCATTTCTCAAAAATACAAAAAGTATTTCTCAATTCCTCAAATCCATATTCATTCATTTCATGCATTTGCCAATTCCAATTCAAATTTCAATTCAAAGAAGTTCATTTTCTCAAAATCTCCTAAGTCTTATAGCAAAATCGATTTTCCCAAAGACATTGAATTTCAAAGGATATTTCAAATATTTCTCAAGTTCCAAATTCAAATTTTCTAAGTTAGAATTTCAATTTCCAAGTTTGAATTAAGAGAAACCAAGTCTCTCAGAATCGATTTTCACCAAATGTCAAGGATTCCTCAAAATCGATTTTTATTTCTCTCAGAAGTATATTTCAAATCCCATTTCACGATTTCTCATGTGATATCATTTCCAAGATTTACATATTCTAAATATTTCAATCATTCAAAGCAAACATCATGTTTTCAAAATGTGCATTTCTGAAAATTCATAGCACATGCCTGATTCTATGTGCATTTAGAAATTAGAATATGATTTAGACAAGCTGAATAGAGTAGAGCATAAGATTGATCCTTGGTTCAATTACCCCTGTTAAAGGTGGCAGGAACGGTTGAACCTCGTACCGACAGGCGAGTCCCCTTCTACGGAATTTTCCCGCATTTTAAAAACGGAGGCGAGTTATTTTCAAAAATCTTTTTCAAAGGTCAGTTTGATTTGCAAAAGTTAAAAATTTTGCGATGATAACAGGTTTGGCGACCGTGATGGGACCTGTCTTCGTCTGATCAATTTAATGCTCTACTTAGTTCAAGTTGTCAAAATCGATTTCCATGGAATGTCAGCTTTGCTTTATGATATCATGTGAACCTAGGAGCCTAGACTTGAACCCAGCTGACATGGAATGCATATAGACTAGGTATGGTTTGGTAGGACCATATTGAGGAGAATTATTCATGCTCACATAGACTTAGGTCTAATACAACACTTCTCAATTTAAGAATTGTATGAAAACAATGTTTGCTTCTTCAAATATTTCAAAATTCTATCTCTTTAGGACTTAGAGCCTTCTGTTTGATTGCATGTGCTCATGTTTTTCAAAAATCACCCCACCTATATTGTCCCAGTCTTCACATTGCTGGGCTCTCTTCCAGAACCATAGTTCGGGACAGAGCCTCACAACTGGGCCACTTATTTGGGTGAAAACCCCCCTGCCACGTACCAAGGGCCATAGTCCAACGTATATCGGCAGGTGCTCAAGGATGTTGGAAAACTTGAACCTAGAACCGGAGAAATTGATTTTATGCCACGTACATTGAGCCTTGGCTTGAGTATATAGGCATAACTGGATTAGATACAGATGATCTGAGCCTTAGAGTTAGGATTAAGGTCCTACAGCTATTTCAAAATTTGTGCATCTAGAGTCAGCTTTTAGGGAATGCTGTTTGTGCATACTTGTTTATGCAGAATGTGATTGAATGTGTTATTTTCTTTTTATTTTCCATGTTTTCCCCAATTTTCTAAAATACTGGACGATTTTATCAAAATTCCCCAATCTATGTCCATGTACTGTCCATGTTCTAAACTTTGGACGATTTTCCAAATACTTCATTTTCCATATTTCATCAAACCCTGGACGATTTTCCAAATTTCCCTTAATTTCCTTCAAAACTCCAGGTGATTTCCTATCTTTCCTGTCTTATGGATCTCGAATTTCCTACTTTATTTTTATCCTGCCTGCATTTTCCTCAAATTTCCTGTATTTTTCCAAGTCTTATTCCAATTTTCCATGTCTTCCAGTCCGATGGCATCCAGTCAGCTTGATTCAGTCTTCCTTGAGGGTCACATCTCCTACGAGGTGCGACAAAGTCTTCCCGAACATCGAGTCCTCAGCACCGGATCCTTCTTTCCCCGATGGTATTATTCATGGTTTAAGAACTTCTCTCGTATGTTTTCGGACCATCTGGACGAGTGTGGATGGGAACTGGCGTCCGCAGTGGGAAAGCAGACAGTCAACGGCAACTTGATTCATGCACTAGCAGAGCGGTGGAATCCGAGCACTTCTACCTTCTGGTTTCCATGGGGCGAGATGACAATACTGATGGATGAATTTTCAGAGATTATGGGATTGCCCGAGCCAGCCGGTCAACCTGGAGATCCATTGGAGAAACAGTTTTTGATTAATGTCAAGGGTCTGGACCCTAAAGATGCCTTAGCTCGCATGACGGGACGCAAGTCTTGGCCTTTGATTGAAGAAGATGGGAATGAATATGTGGACCTGCTCAAAATCTACAGACAACATGGGATATTTTTGGAAGTCAGCTCGTTGTCCAGGACAGCTCGAGAGAGAATTCAGCACGCGATGGTTCTGTGCACGGTGGGATTAGCTTTCTTTCCCGATGGACGGAATTACATGGATATCAGAATAGTTCAGCTTCTAAGGAGATGGGGAAGTCGACAGACCAGCCGCCTCTCAATAGCCATGGCCGCACTCGCTTTCCTATACCGAGGGTTGACTCATTTCGCATTCGGAGAGTCGATCCTAGTCGAAGGGTGCACCTACGCCTTACAGTCTTGGTTCCTCCGGCGTGTGCCAGTCCGAGCCAGTTCATTCAGATACAATGGTGAAAAGCTTCTTCCAGTTGCGCGATACCGGTTCTTGATCGACAACCTTCAGAAGGAAGAAGTCGTATGGGACTACTTTGATCGTCAGGAATCACCTCCCAGATATACTTATGCATATGGCAAGCGATTCAGACTACTTGGCCCGTTCTTTTGCGCATACTATCATCCCGAGCGGTGTGTCAGGCAGTTCTCTCAAAGGCAGAAGCGCGTAGAGATTCGTCCACTAGAGGGGGTTCTGCCAGAATTCGATCTCGCATCAGATCAGTGGTCCGGAGCATACCATTCTGCCAGACATGGCTGGGATTCCTTTGTCAGTCTTACTATTTTTCCTGGTCCTCGTGTGTCTTCTGATTTTGTAGAGTGGTGGAAAATTGTTCGTCCCCCTCCCCTCTGTCAAGTATACTATTGATAAAATCATGTTTTTTCCCTCAATAAAATTCCTTTACATTTCACTTTGGTTTGACGACCTCGCCTAGGTAATAAGGCATATTTTCAGTTGTTTATCTTGCAAAGAATAGCAACGCAATTGTCGTAATCCCAGCGACGACTCAATCCCTAGTAATGGGATATTATTTCAATTGTCTACCAAAATTCTCAACAAATATTTTCCTCCAAACCAAATTTCCTTCAGAAGCCTAACCATCAGTTCTGCCCTGCAGAGAGCATCAATAACATCACATTTGCAATACCCGATGGTCAATACAAGATCCAGAAAGAAAACCACATCAGTTGAAGGTGTCGCATATTCAGTAGCTTCAGAAGAAGAGATGGACTCACCTCGATCAATCCAGAGTCAGGGTCAGCAGGCGGATGATGGCATCGATCCCCAAATGTATATCATGTTCAAAAAGATGATGACCAAGATGCTGGCAGAGCAAGCTGAGGCCAGTACTGAGCAAATTCAAACTAAACAGAAAGATAAGGGTCAGGCCGTCAAGAATGTGAAGATTAGCAAAAAGCAGAGTCGTCACGAGGAAAGATCTGATGAGTCAAAATCAGCTGACGATGCTGACAAGGAATGTGAAAATAAATATGAATTCAGAAGGTCGACTCAGGGTCAGGGGTCAGCTTACAAATCCAAGAATCAGTCTGTTGACGACCCTACGCAGTCACAACTGAAAGATGTGATGAAAATGGTTAAGGATCTGCAGGCCCGCGACAAGGGCAAGAAAATCTTCACCAGCGAAGACTTCTATGATGGATTGGATGGGGATGATGATCTCGATAACCTCCCCAAGAAATTCATTAAGTTTGATGGTTCGGGTGACCCAAAGGCGCACCTCGCCCTTTTCTTTGCAGAGTGTTCCAAGTTCAGGAGGAATAACATAGCCTTATTTCTTTATTTCCCTCGCAGTTTGGAGGGTATTGCAGCAAAATGGTATTCAGAGCATATTAATCCCATAGAGCTGAAAGAGTTTGATAAAGTGGTCAATTTGTTTATTGAGCGCTTTTTATTCAACGCTGAGGCACTCCCGACCCTCAGCCACCTCTGTGGCCTGAAACAGAGAGAAAATGAAAAGGCCCGAGATTTTATCCACCGCTGGAGGTCAGCTTGTAATAAAATGAGAGATCCCATATCAGAGGGGCATGCTTTGTCCTTAATTCTAAGCAATTTCTCGCAGCCTCTGAAAGGCCTCATGTCCACCGCACCATCCAGAACCTTTATTGAATTAACAGAGCGAGCCGAATGGCTCGAATTAAGTATGGAGAATGACTTCTTTGAAGGTTTCACTTTCACCAAGAACAGCGGCCAGAACGAGTCAAAGAAGAAGACTCACTTTACTAATTCTGTCAATAATAATAAATGGAATCATCGCAAGGGGCAGAATAGAGACTTCTGTTATAGGGCAGGAGGTTCAAACAGGAATGATCAGAAAGGGAAGTCGATCCCGCAATTCAATAAGCCGCTTCAGCTGGAGCAGGGACCAAAACCCCGAGAAAAAGTGAAGCATGAAGGATGGAGCTATGACAGGAAATTCACTCCATTAGATCAATCACTCGAGACTGTGCTCGAGTACATGTTGACCAAGGAGATGGTCAAGTTGCCAAGGCTGGCCGATCCTCCCGTTCCTATGGGAAAATTCAAAGACCAATTCTGCAAGTTCCACAAAACAGTGGGGCACAATACTGAGAACTGCTTTGTTCTGAAGAATATTGTTCAGGACCTTATTGATAAAAATCTTCTGGTAGAAGGCACGGAAGATGAAAATATAGATATTCTAAAAGAGCCATTTCCTCGTCATTCTACAGTAGTCATCACCGAACAGTCGTTTCAACCACAGGAGCATATCAGGCCATGCTCTGAAAATGACATGCAAGCTGAGCATCAAGTCCTGGTATTGCAGCAGGCTCGGTCCAAGGCCCAGAAGATGGACCTTATTTCAGCTTTCGGCAAATTGAAAGTGTCTGACAAGTCCGCTGGGATATCTCTCGAGGTAGCCAGAAGTATGCCATGGCTCCCTAAGCATCTCATTAAGTCCACCACAAAGAAAAGCGAGACATCAACTCTAAAGCCTATTACAGCATTATCAAATGTCTCAATTTTGGACTTAACTCAAGCCTCCGCCAAGCATCAGCAGGTGTTGAATGATCTGCTACAAAAAATCAAGGTGAAACCAAGCACAACTCCTGAAGACATGGCCTATATAGTCAATCAGGCCATGACTAATGCTCCAGTTACTTTCTCCGATGAGGATCTCCCTAAACCTCATGTATTTCACAACAATGCCTTGTATGTTGTTGTTCGAACCAGAGGGATGACAGTTCCTCATGTGCTGATCGATGGAGGCAGCAGCCTCAATATATGTCCGGAAATGACCGCCAAAGCTTTGGGCATAAAAGAAGAAGAATACATTCCAGATCCAATCACCATTTATGGGTTCGACAATCATGGCCAAACAGCGAAAGGAAAAATATTCCTAGAGATCTTCATTGACTACTCGGTCCATTCAATTCTCTTTTACGTGGTCAATGTGCCGCCCACTTATAATCTACTTCTCGGGAGACCATGGATCCACAACACAAACGCAGTACCATCTACTCTGCATCAATGCATCAAGTGGTCAAAAGGTGGTATGATCACGACAGTCTTAGGCGAAGATTCAGAGCAGAGGCTAGCACAACCCATAGTTCCCAGGCCCTCTTTCACTGCTGATATCCCTAGCATTAGGGGTATTGAAGAGGTCAGCTTCGAAGAGGATTCAGGAATAATGCAGATGGCAGAGCAACCCGAGCATACAGTGGCTGCGACCCGATGGGGAGGTCCACAGTTCTTCAAGATTGGAGGACGAATTGATTACAGCACTCTTAAGGGTCATCCCCTATTCTCCCAATTTATGAAGGCTAAAAAAGGATTTGATTTACTAGTAAAGCATGGCTACCAGCCTTTTCGAGGCCTAGGCAAAAATGAAGATGGTCGTCTTGAACCAGTGATTCCTCAGCACTGCCCTAAAAGAGCCGGATTGGGCTTTAATGGTCGAAGATCTCAGAAAGGGACTGTTTTCATTAAGGGAGCACATTAGAAGAATTCCTTTGTCTTTCTTTTTCTATTCTGTTATCAGGATGATATCCCATTTCATTTTCATCATTGTCATTTTGATTAATTCTATCTTTCAATAAAGTTGCCAGTTTCCTTTGTCTATCTTGGTGCCATTTGTCTCTTTATTCCTCAGTATTAAATCTTCACAAAATTGAAATCATTTTGCTCTTTTATCTTTCCAATTATTTTCAATAAAAGCAATTTATTTCATGATGAGCAATTTCCCTAAATCAATTTATCCTCCAATTTTCAGAATGTCTTCCCGATCTATCAAGAAGCTCGTCTTTAATCCAAAAGATTGTTCGAAATCAGCAATAATTCATCAGGTCAGAATAAGAGCAGAACGTAGTCAAACTGCAAAACAGTCAGAAGAACCCGCAGAGTTCGATTCAGCTCTTCAGGAACTACCAGAATTTGCATCGATTCAGAGGCAAGATGAGCCATCATCCTTAGTTCAAGATCTGACTGAGGATATCAATATCGGATCAGAAGACGATCCTAGAATTCTCAAAATTGGCAGTGGTTTGAGCCCAGGAGAGAAAGAAAGGCTCACTAATTTCCTCAAGCAGCATGAAAAAGTATTCGCATGGACTTATGAGGATATGCCAGGTTTAGATCCGAAATTGGTGGAACATCGCCTCTTTTTGAAGCCTGAGGCGAAACCAGTCAAGCAGAAGTTGAGAAAAATGGATCCTCGAATCGAGCAACAGGTCAAGGAAGGACTTGAGGATTTGCTTAAAGCAGGATTCATTCGAGCAATTGATTACCCGGATTGGTTGGCGAATATCGTAGCAGTTCCTAAGAAGAATGGGAAAGTGCGAATCTGTATCGACTTCCGTGATCTCAATAAAGCCACTCCGAAAGATGACTACCCGCTCCCAAACATTGATCTCCTAGTCGATAGCACAGCCGGGCATGCTATGTTTTCCTTTATGGACGGATACTCCGGATATAATCAAATCAAGTTGGCCGCTCGTGACCAATCCAAAACATCCTTTACCACGCCATGAGGCACTTTCTGTTACACGGTTATGCCTTTTGGGCTTAAGAATGCTGGAGCCACTTATCAGCGCGCTATGGCCGTTATTTTCCATGATCAGATGCACAAAATCATGGATGCATATGTTGATGATATTCTAGTAAAATCCAAAGAAGAGGAAGATCACATCGAAGCTCTCAATCAAGTTTTCAAGCGGCTCATTCTTTACAAGCTAAGACTCAATCCACAAAAATGTGTTTTTGGAGTCGAATCTGGCAAGTTGTTAGGCTTCTTAATCAGCAAGAAGGGGATAGAGATGGATCTTGCTAAGGCCAAGGCTATCATTGGCATGCCGCCTCCGACTAATCTCAAAGAATTGCGTAGCCTTCAAGGACGCATGCAATCAATTCGGAGATTCATTTCTAATTTGGCCATGAGATGTGAGCCTTTCAATCATTTGCTCAGAAAAGGAGTGAAGTTCGAATGGGGACCAGAGTATCAGCAATCGTTCGAACGCATCAAGAAATATCTTCTCAATCCTCCTGTTTTAAAGCCGCCAGAATTAGGGAAACCCCTATTGCTATACATTTCAGTTAATCAAGTTGCTTGCGGCGGATTCCTGGCGCAGTACGAAGAAGGTAGCTTGATAGAACATGCCATTTACTATGTAAGCAAGACCTTTATTGATTATGAGAAGAAATACTCTCAGATAGAGAAGACATGCCTAGCTCTGGTATGGATGTGTCAGAAATTGAGGCATTATCTATTGGCGTCTGAAGTCAAGATTCTATCTAAATTAAATCCTCTCAAGTACGTTCTTGAACAACCATTTCTCAGCGGACGGATCGCCAAATGGCAAGTTCTATTAATGCAATACGACTTGGAATATGTCTCTCAGCAATCTATCAAAGGCCAAGCAATTGCAGACCAATTAGCAGATTTTCCTCTAGCAGAGGATGTTAAAGCTGAGGATGATTTCCCCGATGAGCGGATCTGCAATATTCAACAATCCCCAATTTGGAATTTATTCTTCGACGGTTCCAAGAATATGGCAGGCATAGGAATCGGAATTCTGCTAATTACACCAGAGAAGGAGATGATTCCCTTTTCTCTTAAACTGGATTTTCAGTGCACTCATAATATGGCCGAGTATGAAGCTTTGATACAAGGTCTGAAAATTCTACAGGACTTCAATGTCAAAAGAGTGCATGCTTATAGCGATTCTTTGTTAATCGTCAATCAAGTTCTGGCCGAATGGCAAGTGAAAGATCAGAAACTACTTCCTTACCAGAAGATTGTCTCAGCTCTTGCCAACAAATTCGAAGAATTTCAACTTTTTCATATCAAAAGAGATTTCAACCAAGTTGCAGACAGTTTAGCCAATCTGGGATCCATCATGTCTTTCAGGAGTGGAGAATCTTGTCGCTCATTTGAAATTGGCAGACTTGATCAACCCGCTTTTGTTCCAGTAGAGCAGATAAACCAGGCTGAGCAAAAGAAGAAGCCTTGGTATCATGATATCAAAAATTTCATTAAAACTGGCGAATTTCCTCCAGAATTATCAAAGAGAGAGCAGCGAGCAATTCAACGCATGTCTGCTCGATATTTTATTCTTGCTGACGTCCTTTATCGTCGTGGAATCAGTTCTGAATATTCTAGATGTTTGGACGAAGAAGAAGCCGAAGAAGTTGTGCAAGAAGCACATGAAGGCATTTGCGGTGGTCATGTTGGCTATCAGACTCTCGTCAAACAAATCATCCGAGCAGGATATTATTGGAGAACTATGCAACAAGATTGCTATCGTTTTGTAAAGAAGTGCGTTCAATGTCAGATGCATGCGCCTTCCATTCATGCGCCAGCGACATACTTGCAATCTGTCGTCTCGCCATGGCCATTTTCCATGTGGGCTTTCGATGTTGTAGGCCCCATCACTCCTTCAGCCTCCAATGGTCATAAATATTTTCTTGCCGCAACAGAATATTTTACTAAATGGGTAGAAGCAGTCACTCTACGCACAATAGAAGGTCGGCATGTGGTTTCTTTCATCCATAAGAATATCCTTTGCCGCTTCGGTATACCGCATGATATTGTGTCGGATAATGGCAGTCATTTCAAGAATGAGAGAATGAGGACATTCTGCTCAAAATTCAGAATTCATCATCATTTTTCCGCTCCTTATTATCCTCAAGGGAATGGTCAGGCAGAGGCCACCAACAAGATTTTGATTCGAATCCTAGAGCGAACTTTAGAAACGGGCCGTGACTGGCATGAAAAGATTCATGATGCATTATGGGCATACAGAACCACCATTCGAACTCCAACGAATGCTACTCCGTCAGAACTTGTCTACGAAACTGAAGTAGTGCTGCCTCTACATGTTCAGAAACCTGCTCTGAAATTTGCATCACTTCTAGAATTACCTCTTGATCAGTATCAGCAACAGCGACTGGTATAGCTTGATTTGCTCGATGAAAGAAGGCTCAGAGCAGCAGAGTATGCTCAATCCTATCGCCAGAGGATAGCCCGACAATATGCAAAATCTGTCATTGAGAGAAAATTTCGGGTCAATGATCTAGTGCTCAGATCAACAACTTATCTCAGGCATCGCCCGGGTGGCAAATGGTCGCCAAATTGGGAAGGTCCTTATGTTGTCAAAGAGGCACTACCTCGCAATTCATATCGACTCATCAATGCTGATGGAATAGAATTACCAGATCCCATCAATGCTCGACATTTGAAAAAATTCTATACTTGAACAATTCTCTATTCTTTGTAATCCTTCCAAATTTTCTTCAATAATGATCAAAATTCTTTTCCCAGTTACACTGGGGCATTTTAAAATTTTGTTTTTATCTACAAATATTCCGTATGCAGGCAGGATAAACAAATCTCTCATTTCACGCACTTGTGCACGCCTGTGCACCCATTTACATTCATTTGCATTTGCATGCATTCATTCGCATTCATCTGCATCAATTTGCATTAGCATCGATTACCCATTCAGGATAAGGGATAAATCCTGAGACCCCGATAGTTGTCCGAGTCGTCGTGAGGGTGAAGACTGAAAATTTTCCATCAAAATCAATTAGTAATTCTTCAGAATCCAGTGTTCGTGCTGGTAATTTTTTAAAAATCCAGTGTTCGTGCTGGTAAACTTTCAAAAATCCAGTGTTCGTGCTGGTAAACTTTCAAAATCCAATGTTCGTGTTGGTAAATTTCCAAAACCCAGCGCTCGTACTGGTAACCATTCAAAACCCAGCGCTCGTACTGGTAACCATTTAAAATCCAGCGCTCGTACTGGTAACCTTTTAAAATCCAGCGCTCGTACTGGAAATCTTTCAAAATCCAGCGCTCGTACTGGTAATCTTCCAAAATCCAGTATCCAAACTGGTACATTTTTAAACCAGTATGCATACAGGTATCTTTTCAAAATCGAGCACTCATGTCATGTCAGTCGACCTCTTGAGTTCAGTCCTCGTGTTGATCAATCATCAAATTCCCAATTCCCAAATTCCAAATTTCCAATTTCCAATTTCCAATTATCAATTTTCAAATTCCAAATTTCCAATTTCCAATTATCAATTTCCAAATTTCCAAATTTCTAATTTCCAATTTTCCAATTTCAAATATCAAATTTCAAAATTCCAATTTCCAAAATTTGACCCTTTTGAGTCACCCAATACCAATTTCAATCATTTTCTCTTGCGAGAGACCCTTTGTATAGGGAGAGTTCGAGGGAGCTCGCTCTTTTCGCATGCTATCCAATTCGTTCACTTAGCCCCTTTTCAGGGAGAGTTTGAAGGGACTCGTGTCTTTGTGAACCGTTTGCAAAACAAAATTCCAAATTTCACACAAGGAACCCTTTTTATAGGGAGAGACTCGACGAAGACTTGCTTTCCTTGTGGCCCCATAATTTCAGACTAGGCCATTTCATCATGAAGGACCCTCTTTTCAGGGAGAGTGTGATGAACTCGTTCCTTCATGACCAATTTACCAACCTCACCAATTCCGGCCCCCTTTCCATAAGAGAAGCCTAATGTTAGGAAGTTTTGATGAAAGCTTAATTTCTCTTCGAAAGTTCGTTTTGCAAACACCTCCTCTTTAGGGAAGAGAGGAGTAATTCCCAATTCTAATTTCTGAATCTTCTCCTTTGGGGAAAGGAGAAGAGAATTTTTGTCATGGATGTGTTGCGTTGTGCTTCAAATGCTCGATTTCACAAAAGGATTTCAAGAAAATTTTGCCAATTTGTCATTAAATATTTGTTGATTTAAAAAATCTTTATTGCACAAAATTATTACTTCAGAATACCTCCACTATTACTTCCGAAAGGACGATGCTTTCGCGAAAAAGGATTCAAAGTTCAAAATATTTCTATTGGCCAACCAAAAGGATGAAGAATAAATCCGCGATATGGCCAGTAAAGAGAATTCAATGTTGTTGCAAAGCCATGAGTGATTGATATTGATCGCAGTCAATGGCACATTTTTAAAGACCATTCTTGAAAAATAAAGCAGTCGAAATATCCTGGGTGATACAGAAAAATCCACTCAATTTTCATATCTCCTCAATCACCTAAGCTGCAATTAAATATCTGCAAAAGGGATCTCTCAATTGTCGTCAAGATGAAGGTGAATTAAGCGAGTCGACCCCCGGGGCCAAAGAAGATTTGGATCATCTCCAAGATGACGGAGTTTGTGACGGATCCTTCCAGGGAAAGTTCAGATCACCGTCGAGATGAAGGCGAGTGTGATGAGCCTACCAACAAACCCTAAAAGATATTTGATTTTAGCTATCATCAAGAGATTTCCTACCAAAGAGCCAATAACTATCAAGATAATCCCTGAGAGAAAAGAAGGATCGGAACATCTCTGAGATGAAGGAGTTTGCGACGTACCCTTCCCAAAAAGAGAGAAAAGTCAGGACATCTCCAAAATGAAGGATGATGTAATTCCCAAAAAAATCCAAGAGAGCTCCAATCTGCTAAAAAGAGAGTGCAGAAAGATCATCATGAGAAAAGAATCCCAAGATATCAGACTGCCAAATCTATCAAGAATTTTCTTTAATTTTGTGAAATTCTTTTATCAATATTCTTTCACCAATAGCTCTCGCAATATTAAGAATACTTTCTTTTCCGTCCATATCAAGGAAATTGATAGCTTCCTTGAAAAAAAGTCAATCGCAAGCAATTTGAATTTGAATCTTGATTCTACGGAGTTAAGCTCAGTCGGAGGTAATACTTCAGGTAGAAAAGAGAGAATACTTTCAAAACAATGCGCATCACTTTCAATTATTTTGAATCAACAATAATTTTTCAACATTTTGACAATATTTTCTAGCTATCCTGGTGTGAAGCGAGAGCTTGAGGTTCATCTTTGGCGCATCCTGACATCAGTTGTTATCCCTTTTAGGACTTGATAACGGGAGTTTTCAAGATTCCTTCCCTTTTTTGGTATAATCTGAGCGCACGGGCTCTCAGATTCGCACACTTCCCTGTGTCCCCACTGTCCCACCATAGACAGTCCAATTTCGGCTTGAGGTTAAGCCACCAATTTCAGCAAAAGGCAATTTTAAAAGTTAATTAGTCTCAGCAATGAGGCGCCCAAAATCAATCCCTTTTCAAACTTTAGGGACCCCAATTTCCTTCCTTTTGCAAAACCCCTACCGGATTCATTGTGCGGAAATCCGAAGGTTCCATCACGGTCTCTTCTTTCGAGGATTCCGTTCATTTTCAACCCGATCAGGTTAAGGGTACAAACCTGAGCCTCCTTTGATGAGGTATTCCATTTTCTGCCCAATCAGGTTAAGGGTATAAACCTGGGCCTCCTTTGATGAGGTATTTCATTTTCTGCCCAATCAGGTTAAGGGTATAAACCTGGGCCTCCTTTGATGAGGTATTTCATTTTCTGCCCAATCAGGATAAGGGTACAAACTTGAGCCTCCTTTGATGAGGTATTTCATTTTCAACCCGATCAGGTTAAGGGTTAAACCTGAGCCTCCTTTGATGAGGTATTTCATTTTCTGCCCAATCAGGATAAGGGTACAAACCTGAGCCTCCTTTGATGAGGTATTTCATTTTCAACCCGATCAGGTTAAGGGTTAAACCTGAGCCTCCTTTGGTGAGGTATTCCATTTTCTGCCCAATCAGGTCAAGGGTACAAACCTGAGCCTCACGTGATGAGGTATTTCATTTCCCAATCAAGTTAAAGGTTAAGCCTGAGCTTCGTTCCACACGAGGTATTTCCCGTCCCATCCAGGTTAAGGGCAAAACCTGAATCTCACTTCTTTTCGAAGTAAAATTTTCTCCTTATTCTTCATTTCATATCTACCATCATCACTTGAACTAATTCTTTCATACCCAGTCAGATTCATCTAACTGGGGCATTTTTATAATCCAAATTTGGTGTGTTTTCTTTGCCACTAAGCTCGGCTTTCAACCGGCTTAGCAGCAAAGAGGGGCATCTGTAAACACCCCAAATTTTCACCCTCATCCAGTGTTTGTCCATTTTATAAGTCATTACACATCATTGCATGCCATTGCATGTATTCTGCATAGCATTGCATGTCATTGCATCTCATTTTCGAGATCCAGCACTCCTATTTCAAAACATTCAATCCAGATTTGAATTTTAAAGCTTTTATTTCAAAATCAATTTCAAAACCTGGGTTTTTTTTCAATACTCTGTCATTTTTCAACCCCAGGACTTTATATTTCAAAATATTTTCTCAAGGAAACAATCTGGATTCATTTCAAATTCAAATTTTAATCAATTTCAATTCACAGATGAGACCCATTGAAGTGGTGTCGCTTCTGAATTCCTCTATTCATCAAATTTCGCAAAATTTTGAAAGTTTCAGTCCGATCAGGACTCTGTCTCAGAGTCCTGATCCGGTCAGGAGTCTGTTTTGAAGTCTGTTTTACTTCCATTTTTAATCTTTTTCGTTTGTTTTCGAAATTTAGGTCATTTTACAGAGTCCAGTTAGTTCAGGATTCTATTTTAGAGTTCGGTCGAGTTAGGAGTCTAACCCTGACTGTGTTTTCTGACTTATTTCATCATTTCTTGATAAAATCTTTTGAAAATTCTTTCATTTGGCTGTTAAAATTTAAAATTTCAGAGTCCTAAGAGTTCAGGACTCTAACCCGGAGTTCTAGTTCGCATGAGACCCTATTTTCAAAAATCTTGAATTTCAAATGTCAATTTTAACCCTTTTTCAAAGCCATTTTCAGTGTTTATTTCAAAATTTCTAAAACTCGATGTGGGCCCACTCAGTTGGCACCATATCCAGAGGAATTCTAATTCAGTTAGGATCCTATATCATTTCAAAAATTTCAATTTCAAATTTTGCTTTTGAAAAGCTTTTGAAAACTCCTTCAATTTCAAGTTTTAAAATCATTTTTTTTGAAAAACTCAAGTAGGGCCCACTTGGGGTGGTGCCATATTCGAGTTAGTCAGGGCTAGACTAGGGTTAGTGGATGTCTTGGTTAGTGTTAGAGGTTTAGAAGAGTCAAAACCATTTTGAAAAAAACTTATTTTGAAAGTTAGTTTTTAAAACTAGTGTTTTTAAAGGTTTTTAAAAAAAAAAAAAAAACCAAATGTAGAAAATGCCAAGTGGCATTAGATTTGGGGATTTTTTAGGTGAGTCTAGGGGTTAATTAGGTATTAAATAGGATAATTTAGGCTAGGGGTAGGATAGTCTTTACACCCCAAAATCGCCCACCTTAGAAGAGTCCAATTTTTTTAAAACATTTGATTTTTAACCTAAATTTTTTTTATAAATAGAAGGCTATAGGGGGTCGATTTTCCCAATTGGCTTTCCTTTGGATTCTTGGAGCTTCTCTCTCCTCTCCAGCCCTTCCTCCATTTCAGCAACCTCAAGGTAACTATTTTTTCTAATTTTTAGTTTTTATTTAATGTTTTTCATTGTTTTAAACATGATTTAGCTATTGGTGTCATCCCCTTCATGGATTAAACCATGGATTCAACCTCAAGAACCATCAAGAATCAGCAAGAACGATCCAAAAAGGTGATATAATCCTGTTTTGGATGATTTACAGAGATTTTAATCCATTAGAATTGATTTTAATATGATTCTTTGCATTAATAACCAATAAAATATATGATTTGCCCTTTTTAATGGGTTAAATCTATGTTTTAAAGGTGATATCAAATTCCAGCCATTGATTCCCTGTTCTTATTTTATTTTCATGGTTTATTTATGTTTTTTTTATGTTCTATAGCATAGAAATAAGTTTTATTTACTGTTTTATGGTTTATTTTATTTATTTACATTAGTTAATGCATGGTTTTTCAAGTTTCTTAAATTTCTGTGTGTTCTAGGTTTAGAACAGTAAAGATGATGTTATTTCGGATGGAAGCACTCATTGTTTATTTCTGATTTTTTTATATGTGGTGCATGCATGAGTTATTGAGTTACTGTAGAAAAATCAGAGGTTTTGGATCTCGGGAACCCTGTCAAAAAAATCAGACATCAAATCGGGTTTTTAAAGCTTTAAAATCGTGGTTAAAATCAAAAAGGTAACTTGCTGTTATGATATTTCTCTCATCTTATATCCGATTTTAGATCTGTAAAGTGCTATGGATTCACATTAAGTAGATCTGTCTTCTGTGAAATTTTCGGATTTTTTGATCACGGTTTAGTATTTTTCCCCTTTTAGAGAATCTGTTTTTAAATTTAAAGCTCGTTAGGGTTTACCAAAACCCTAATCAGAATTGTGTTAGTCATAAATCCCAAACCACAGATCCGATTTTAGATCTGTAAAAAGTAAGTATTGTTATTTTTCTGTCTACTGTTCACCACTAAAATTTCAGAAATTTTTGTTTAGTATTGCTATTTATTCCTGTATTTTCAATCTGGAATAGCTGTTTTAATCCCTGTTAAAAGTGATATATTTTAGCTCAGATTGCCGGAAGGGTTTCTCCCTAACCGGAGATGATTTTTACAATCTGTAAATTGGAAAATCTTTGTTTTTCTTTATAGTTAGTCTCTGTAAAATTTCATAAATTTCCATGGAGATTTGACCCCTGGTTCAGGTCTTGGACTGAAACTGGTTGGTGAATTAGGTCAAAAATAGCATATTTTTAGGGTTTAATGCAATTTTTGGATTAATTCAATGTCAAAAAATTATTTTTATAATTCCAATTCGACATTAGGATTATAAAAAGTGTAGGTACCAATTTTTATGGATTTTGGAATCCATTTGATGGCTGAATTAAGCAAATTGCAAAACCGGGTTCCTGAAGAATTCCAAAAACACTGCTAAAATCATAGTTTTTGTGATATTATTGGATTTTCGTGCATAAGCATATATTTTTAGGGTTTAATCATGTTCATAATCATATTAGGATACTTTAGGTTTAATTTTGTAGTTATTTGATTTCATTTAGGTCATAAAACCCAAATTTTTACCAAAATCTCTTTCTAAAAACCCTGATTTCAAGGCCATAGTCTTGCTATCGGGGGCAATTTGGTCATTTGACCTAAATTTCGAAATCCCTAACCCTAATTTCATATTTTTAATCATGTCATAGTATATTTGGTTTGAGTTTATTCCATTCAAATTTCAAAATTTGTATTTTATCAAAATATCTTTCTAAAAACCCTAATTTCAAGGCCATAGTCTTGTTATTAGGGGTATTTTGGTCATTTTGACCCCAATTTCGAAATTCCATATATTCTCTTTCATATTTATTCCATTTTATTTCATACTTTATCATTTTTATTTAAGAGAATCAAGGAAGAGGCTTATATCTAGCAAAATCCAACAATTTCCTGATGTTGTTGGATAAATCTAGAAAAGCCAACATATATTCATTAACCAAGTTTTCTAGTTTTGCAGGTACATTGAAGACTTTATTTTTCATGTATTTAAATTTCAATAGTGATGTAATTTGTAATTAAACTTTGGAATAAGAATTTACATTTCCTGCTTAGCTTAGGTTGCATTGCATATAGTTGTTTTTTTTTAAATAATGTTAATGTGTGATGGATGATGATTCATGCATATTCAAACTCACTATGGTCTACACGAATGGCACATATACTAGCTTCTATGAAGTTTATAAACTTGGTGGAATTTGTATTTATGGCCATAGTCAGAATATGAATGATACTTAGATTTATGATCTTCACATTAGCCACATTCAGCCTACGCTCTTAAGCTAACTTCAAAAATACACTGCATTTCTCAAAAATACAAAAAGTATTTCTCAATTCCTCAAATCCATATTCATTCATTTCATGCATTTGCCAATTCCAATTCAAATTTCAATTCAAAGAAGTTCATTTTCTCAAAATCTCCTAAGTCTTATAGCAAAATCGATTTTCCCAAAGACATTGAATTTCAAAGGATATTTCAAATATTTCCCAAGTTCCAAATTCAAATTTTCTAAGTTAGAATTTCAATTTCCAAGTTTGAATTAAGAGAAACCAAGTCTCTCAGAATCGATTTTCACCAAATGTCAAGGATTCCTCAAAATCGATTTTTATTTCTCTCAGAAGTATATTTCAAATCCCCTTTCACGATTTCTCATGTGATATCATTTCCAAGATTTACATATTCTAAATATTTCAATCATTCAAAGCAAACATCATGTTTTCAAAATGTGCATTTCTGAAAATTCATAGCACATGCCTGATTCTATGTGCATTTAGAAATTAGAATATGATTTAGACAAGCTGAATAGAGTAGAGCATAAGATTGATCCTTGGTTCAATTACCCCTGTTAAAGGTGGCAGGAACGGTTGAACCTCGTATCGACAGACGAGTCCCCTTCTACGGAATTTTCCCGCATTTTAAAAACGGAGGCGAGTTATTTTCAAAAATCTTTTTCAAAGGTCAGTTTGATTTGCAAAAGTTAAAAATTTTGCGATGATAACAAATGACCTCCACCTAGAGTAGAACAAAGGCCTACTGCAGGTCGTGTATATGCTGTAACGACTGAACAAGTCGAAAATGGTGACCTGATTGAAGGCACCGTACCTGATAATGGACATGCAGCTTACGTCTTGTTTGATTGTGGTGCTACTCATACGTTTATCTCTGACGATTTCACCGAACAACTCCACGCCTCGGTGCAACCGATTGATAAAATGATCGAAGTGTATAACCCGTTGGGTTCACGCACCAAATGTATTCGGTGTGTGAAAAATTTGGATATTGAGATAGCAGGGCAACACTTGCCTACTGATGCCATCCTGATCGATATGATACAGTACGATGTCATTCTGGGAATGAATTGGTTGGCTCAGAATAATGCCAAGATTCTGTGCCGCGAGGGTAGAGTAATTCTATCTCGACCTGGATTGTCTAAGATGGAATACCGGTTATCCAAACCAGTTCCACAGAAAAGGCTCATATCAGCACTTAAGGTACAAAAATACCTTAGGAAGGGTTGTGTGGCCTTCCTGTTGAGTCTCTCGGTGGAAAAATCCAATGACCAACCCCTTGAGAGTTTGGAAGTGGTGCGGGAGTTTCCCGATGTGTTTCCTGAGGAATTGCCAGGACTTCCGCCACTTCGTGAGGTTGAATTTGGAATTCAATCCTTACCTGGAACAACGCCGATATCCAAAGCCCCGTATCGAATGGCGCCAGCTGAACTCAGTGAGTTGAAGTGTCAGTTGGAAGAACTGATGGAACAAGGGTTCATCCGTCCTAGTGTGTCACCGTGGGGAGCCCCGGTGCTGTTTGTAAAGAAGAAGGATGGATCCCTTCGGTTATGCATCGATTATCGGATGCTTAACCAGGCAACTGTTAAAAATAAGTACCCGTTGCCTCAAATTGAGGACTTATTCGATCAGCTCAGAACAGCAAGGGTGTTCTCCAAGATCGACCTCAGGTTTGGGTACCATCAGCTCAGAGTTAAGGAAGAGGATATACCCAAGACTGCCTTCAGAATGAGATACGACCATTATGAGTTCGTAGTAATGCCCTTCGGACTCACTAATGCGCCTGCTGCCTTTATGGATCTAATGAACCGGATATTCAGACCATAATTGGATAGCTTTGTCATCGTCTTTATTGATGACATTCTCGTATATTCTGAGAACAAGGAGCAACACGTGGAGCACTTGAAAATCGTCTTGAAAACCCTTCAAGATAACCAACTCTATGCTAAGTTTTCAAAATGTGAATTCTGGCTAGATAAAGTGATGTTTCTTGGCCATGTGATCTCAAAAGATGGAATCGCCGTGGATCCTGCGAAGGTGGAAGCTGTGATGGACTGGAAGCAGCCAGAAAATATCACTGAGGTCCGCAGCTTCCTTGGACTTGCCGGATATTATCGGAAGTTCATACAAGACTTCTCCCGAATCGCCGTACCGATGACAAAATTGTTGAAAAAGAGAGTCAAGTTCGAATGGACTGACCAATGTAAGGAGTGATTTGAGGTTCTCAAACAGAGGCTTACCACTGCCCCTGTCCTTACCTTACCTGCTGGTCAGGGAGGCTTCGTGGCTTATACCGATGCCTCGCGAAACAGGTCTGGGTTGCGTGTTGATGCAGCATGGCAAAGTAATCGCCTATGCATCCCGTCAGTTAAGAATTCATGAGAAAAACTATCCAACCCACGATCTTGAGCTTGCCGCGGTAGTGTTCGCACTTAAAATTTGGCGACACTACCTTTATGGAGAGAAATTTGAGGTCATGTCGGACGATAAAAGCCTAAAATACCTCTTTTCTCAAAAAGAACTCAATATGCGGCAACGGCGATGGCTGAAATTCCTCAAAGACTATGAATTCACGTTTTCCTATCACCCTGGAAAAGCGAATGTTGTAGCAGATGCCCTTAGTCGCAAGACTGTTGGCACTCTGACCAGCCTCACCGGACAATGGAAGCTGATGGAGGATTTCGTCAGTTGGAAGCCATTCCTGGCTGACCAAGGAAAGATTCGATTGTCATGCCTGACAATCCATATCGAGATCCTCGATTGCATCGTAGCCGAACAATTCAAGGATCCCCAGTACTTGGAATTAAAAGCTCGTGCTGAAAGAGATGACAATTTCTTCCATTTGAAAGAAGATGGAGGAATATGGATGGAAGAAAGAATTTGTGTTCCAAATAACCCTGAGCTAAGACAGGAAGTACTCCAGGAGGCTCATAATAGCAAGTACACCATTCACCCTGGGGGTACAAAAATGTTTCGGGACTTACAGAGGAAGTACTGGTGGAGGGGTATGAAACGTGATGTGGCTACATTTGTCTCAAAGTGTTTGATCTGCCAGCAAGTAAAAATCGAGCATCAACGACCTGGTGGAAAAATGCAACGGATCGAGATTCCAGAATGGAAATGGGAAGGCATTACGATGGATTTCATCGTTGGATTGCGTCGATCCAAGAGACAACACGATTCGATATGGGTGATCGTGGACAGACTCACCAAGTCTGCTCACTTCCTGCCAATCAACACTCGATACTCAACTGAACGATTGGCGGAGATCTACATTCGGGAAATCGTTAGACTCCATGGAGTGCCGATTTCGATCATATCCGATCGTGACCCGAAGTTCACCTCTCACTTTTGGGAGCAGCTTCAGAGAGCCCTGGGGACGAAACTCAAGTTCAGTACAGCATTCCATCCCCAAACAGATGGGCAATCAGAACGAACCATACAGACTCTTGAAGATATGCTAAGAGCCTGTATGCTAGAATGGAAAGGTGATTGGGATTCCCACCTAGCGTTGGCTGAATTTGCTTATAATAATAGCCACCATGCTAGCATTGGGATGGCACCGTATGAAGCCTTGTACGGGCGACCCTGTCGATCACCAATCCATTGGGGTGAAGTGGGTGAACGAACCTTGGACTCGCCCATAGTGTTGCAGCATTATACTGAGCAGGTCCACATGATCAGGAAGAAGCTACTGACTGCTCAGAGTCGACAGAAGAGCTACGCCGATCAGCGGCGTAGGGAACTCACTTTTGCGGTTGGAGATAAGGTTTTTATCAAGGTCTCCCCAACCAAGAGTGTGTTTCGTTTTGAAAAGAAGGGGAAGCTCAGCCCCAGATTCGTTGGTCCCTTCGAAGTTTTGAGCTGAATCGGAGAGACTGCCTACCGAGTAGCATTGCCACCACAATACGCGCAAATACATGATGTATTTCACGTATCAATGCTTCGTAAATACGTTCATGATCCTTCTCACGTCATTCAACATGAAGATATTGACATTCGAGAAGATATGACGGTAGAAGAAAGGCCAGTGGAGATCATAGACCGCCGGGAGCAAGTGCTAAGAACGAAGGTCATTCCACTTGTTAAAGTGAGGTGGCAGCATCATGGAATCGATGATTGCACTTGGGAGCCCGAATCGGATATGCGGGATAAATATCCTGAACTCTTCACCTTGTACTCTTAGCTGAATTTCGCAGACGAAATTCCTTTAAGGGGGTAATGATGTAAGACCCGCAATTTTTTAGAAAATATCTGAATAAAATACATGAGGCATTTACCGCTAAAAGTGACATTTTTCTCAGAATGCGAAACGAATCAATTCCTGCAAGCCAGTTACACTTAGGATATTCGTCGAAACGCGAATATATGCTCAAACACTCTGGAAGCCATAACTTCCTATCTGAACAAAATCAAAGGATTCCTGCGAGCCAACTTTCTTAGTGGCATCAATACGAAGATAATGGCGTACTCAGAATTTTTCGGAAAAAAATTATCGAAAAGTCGAAATTCTTGTGGGACCCACAAAAATATGGGTGGGACCCATAGAAATATTTCTCAAAAAATATTCTAGAAGATTCTAGAATATTCCAGCACCTTCCAGAGCCTTCCAGCTCCTTCCAGCACCTTCCATAGAAGGGATTCTCAGAAAAGCCCAAGGGTATAGAGGGGATTCTGAAACTTGGGGCCCAAGTTTCAGAACCTATAAATAGAGGACCCCCCCCTCCTTTAGAAAATCGCCAACCCCTCTCTCTCTCCTCCTTTTCCAAACCTCCTCTACCTAGCCTAGCCCACCTGAGCCCACCTGAGCCCACCTGACCTGGTCTGAGCCTGCCTGACTTAGCCTGAGCCTGCTTGACCTGGTGTGAGCCTGCCTGACCTGGTCCTAACCCACCTGACCTAGGTCTGAACCTACTTGACCTAAGTCTGAACCCAGTTGACTTGACTTGAACCTGGTTTGGTTCAAAGTCAAAGTCCAAGTCCTTTTTTGTCCGAAGTTCGAAGTTGATCCTTTTTCCAAATCGAGCCTCGTTCGAAGCGTTTGAAGCAATCAGAGTCGTTTCTTCCTCAAATTGAAGTAAGTTTGCTTTATTAAACCATCTCTCTCAAGTATTTGATTGTTTGTATATAGCATATACTTTCTGTAGTATCTTACTTTAGTTCTTGGTTTAGCCCTCTAGGACGTTTCGGTGTTCACGCGCTCGCCTCGTAACTATCGTCGGATATATATGTTCGAATGCGCAGTATATGCGTTCTTCAAAAATAGTATCTCGCCCTAGTTCTTGGTTGAGCCCTCTAGGACACTTTGGTGTTCACTCACTCGCCTCGTAACTATCGTTGGATACAGCTCTAGGTGTATATCTGTTGATTCTGCCGACGCGTCTTATATCGCACAGGCTATGTAATTTACCTTTGCCGTCGCGTCGTATGATGCCAAGGCTCTCTGTTTTCTGCACTTCCGATTACTGCACTTTCGATTATGCATTTACTTACGCCGTCGCGTCGAACGATGCCAAGGCTCCTGCTTTCTGCAATATATTTACTTATGCCGTCGCGTCGAACGATGCCAAGGCTTCTGTTTTGTTATATATGTAGAATATTTCGTTCAGTTACACACCCTGAACAATAGTATATGCATTTCTTTACGCCGCCGCTGTATAAAGCACAGGCTTCTGCTTATACTACATATATAGCGCATAAATGAGCGTTCAAATGGAGATCAAACTCCAAATCGCCAATGCGATTCCCTGACCGCTCCTCGTTCAAGATTCTGCTTGACGAATGAAGCCCCTATTGGAAAGGCTTCAGCTTTTTGGCAAAATGCTCTTTACGTAAAGACTAAGTCAATTACGTATGGTCTGGCTATGGCCAAGGGTTCCTACAACCTTGATGGATGCAAAGTACGCACAACGGTGTGCATCCATTTCCCGAATTAAGCATGGCAATTTCCTACCAAAGAGGGGAGATGCCGCTGAAATGGATAAAAGAAACACACGCTTTCTCCGTAAAAGAGAGGAAGTGCTGCTGAAATTTCTGAAGAAGCTAAGAATAGCTCAGAAAGAACGTAGCAGGATACTCTGACATATAGCAGAGTGCTACCTAGTTCATGTATTGCCTTCTACAAACATAAAAGGGTTCGTCGCACCGCTGCCGATAGAGCAGGGGAGGTACTGACGAAATGGTTGGCAGAAGAGCTGCCAGAACCAGTTGAACGGCATAATGATGTCTGTTGATGGAACGATGCCAGATCGACTCGTATCCTTGTGCCTACAAGAACACCTTGCTCGTAAGGGCCGCTGAGCCGGAGTAGAGGTTGCGCCTTGGCTAGGTTTGTACTCATCGCGTAAAAATACGCCGAGTAGCCAATCTATTTAC